>NC_134355.1:228784655-229084655 GCF_048569485.1 Anomaloglossus baeobatrachus
GTCCTGTAATCATCCGTTAGAACAGATCCAGCAGTAATCAAATGGCAAAAAAAAAAACTGCAAACAACTTTTTTTTGTCAGTATTGTAAAAATAGATTTTTCCAGGATCCGTTATTATACATTGGGCGTCTATGGCCCCTGATGCTGCTTGTGGAGTGTAGGCCCGTGGCCCCCTTGTTGATCGCTGCCTGTGCTGGGGCTGTGCAGTCGGCGCTTTATATCTGAGAACAGATTCCCAGGCGCTGCACAGGACAAGCTCTGTATACAGCTACTGCAATGATCAGCCGCCGGCCAATCAGCAGTCAGCAACTCATAACTGGAGAAGCTGCATAGAGAGCTCGTCCCTGTGCAGCACCCGGGAATCTGTCATCTGATTATAAAGCTCTGTCAGCGGCAGCATTCAAGAAGTGGGAAACTGGACACCGAGGGAATGAGGATAGGTGTGAAGAATTTCTTTGGGTTTATTTTTTGTGTGTGAAGACTGGCACAATAGGGGACAATTCTACAGGATGGAGCATTGCTACAAGAAGAGAACTAGGAAAGGGGGTATTACTATAAGCAAAGGACATTACTATAAAAAGAGGTCCAGGAAAGGGGACATTACTATAAGAAAAGGACATTACTACAAGAAGAGCTCCAGGAAAGGGGACATTACTATAAGAGGACTAGGAAAGGGAACATTACTATAGGATGAGCATAAGGATGCGGCACAATACTACAGGATGGGCACAAGGATGGGGCACATTACTATATTATGGGGACAAGGATGGGAACATTACTACATTATATGTGAGTTGAGGTGATTGCGCTGTCACAGATGAGTGTGTAGTAGTGATGATTATTTTTTTGTCAAATTTTTGATTTTTTTATTGTCATAAATAAAGCTAATCCTATCGACTAAAATTTCCCACTAACGGGAAGTATGATGTGCTACAAAAAATGTCTGATTCACTGAAATCTGAAACGTCTGTTATTGCCACCTAATGTGTCACTGGTTAGGATTGTAAAATTTGACCCTGTTGGAAGGTGAAAACAGGCTTGGGGGTGAAGGGGTTAAAGACTGGATGTATTTGTTGTACCCTAGACACATTGTATAAACCAGATTAACTTTTTTTTTTTTTTCTTTTTCTCCTTGTTCTTCTTTAGGGCTATGCTGAAAAAGTAAGACCCATGGTGAAGGATGGTGTTTACTTTATACATGAAGCGCTTCACAGCACTCCAAAGAAAATTTTGGTGGAAGGTGCCAATGCAGCACTCCTTGATATTGATTTTGGTGAGTAGTTTTTTTTTTATTTTTTTTTTTTTTTTTATTGTTAAGGCAGAACACCTAGGTTTTTACCTTCATAGTTTTAAGGTTGAAAGTAAACACCAGTCATCATGTTCAATCTATTCCCTAATTTATTGATTCATAGGAAGACAAAAACCCCACACAGATGCTAATTGCCACTTTTATTAGAGTAGATGATCCTTTCAGAGTTCACATATGGCAATTAGACTTAGGCTCCTTTCACATTGCGTTTTACCTTCTGCTCACAGGTCCCGTCGGAGCATCCGTTCGAATCGCCCCTCCCCCACACGCAGTGCGCTCCATAACAGTGAATGGCCCTGTCGGGCGCATGTGTCCAGATCACGCTTTGTAGAGTGGGGCAGGGGCGGTTCGGACGGATGCTCCGATGGGACCTGTGAGCGGAAGGTAAAACGCAATGTGAAAGGAGCCTTATTCCCTGGATCAGTTGTGAGCAGATTGACACTACAGGTGTACAAAACGTTGTGACCATTGGGTGGTGAACACAAAATAAGTACATTTTTACCACTAAAATGTTGTTTTAACCTTAGATTTTCAATTTTGAAAAGGGGAATAGGTAAAGGCTCTACTATGTGTTACACAATTTCTCATGAACGTGGCAATAACACACATGTCACTGTACAGTACTGATTGGCCACACCACAGGGCTTGGGAGGGAAGGATGGCCATTTGATTTTTGGAGCACCGTTTCCTAGAATAGTAAGCGGACTCCATTTTTAGAGCCCCTAAGTTCTAGAACAGAAGAAATCCCCTGAAATGACCACATTTTGGAAATTGCACCCCTCTTAAATTCATTTAACAGGTTTAGTGATGATTTAGTCTCTGGAAAGCACAAATGGAGTCTAACGCAGTGAATGTTGCAGAATTAAAAATTGCAAATAAGTTCTTGTCGTGCCCAGTACATTGTAGTGCCCGTAAATTTTGCCCAGCTCATGTTTCTGGAAACCTGCACTCCTGTAATTTAGGCTGGTTCTCACTACAATAATGCCAAACATGTGGACGCTAACTGTGATTTAGACACATTGTGGGGCTCAGAAGAGAGTGGGGCATTTGGATTTGGGAGCGCAGATTTTGCTAGAGTTCTTTTTTGAGGGGGGAACCATAGCGTTTATCCAGAACCTTGGTGCTAGATTTCCGTTAACAGATGTACCTGAGTAGGGACTATTTCATGGCAATTTTTGGTACAAAACATTTTGGATCAGTTCACATTTACCTTGTGCTCTATGCTTCATAGATTGTGCTGGGGACACAGGATGCATGCAGTTACGCTGCGGTGCAGATCGCAGCGTAACTGCATGTAATACGCACACGTGGGCACAGAGCCTTACTCCGGACTCTGGCTTCTGCTCAGTAGTGTCAAAGGTTTCAAAGGTAAACAAAACTGTTGATGACCACACTTTTGTGCACGCCTGAAAAGAGGCGTAAAAAGATGGACACTGCCTCATTAAAATGAACTTTCCATTGGGAATTTTATAGAATCATGTTTTTCAGAGAATTGGGGTTGTGTCCACGATCCGCATACTCTTCGTCCAGGACCGAGCATGGGCACTGCAGTGGATTAGATTTTTTTTTTTTTTTCAGCACCAAAATCTGCAACATGTGCACAGCAATTCAGGATTCTTATAGTCTTAAAGTCTTACAGACTTTACTGGGGTGCGTTTTTACTTGCAGTATTAATTAAAATCTGCAAGCAAAAACATGAGCACACAGCCTAAATGAGGTCATGTCAGATACTGAACGCAAAAGTTCACCTAGTTTTGCCACTCAGGCATGTGATATTGGTTTACTTTCCTTTTTTTTTTTTTAAAGGGAATCGGTCATCAACTTTTTGGCACCTAATCTGAGAGCAGTATAATGTAGGGGCAGAGACCCTGATTCCAGTGATGTCATTTACTGGGCTGCTTAGTGTAGTGTGGATAAAATCACTGTTTAATCAGCAGTATATAGTCATTAGAGGACTACTTGGCAAACTACAAGGTAGTCCAGCATATTAATGAGCTCTATATAAGGCTATGTTCACACAGTGCATCTTTTATTGCGTTTTTGGTGCGTTTTTGAGGTCACAAATATGCACCTAAATGCATGCATTTCCTTCCCCCAGCAAAGTCTGAGCTTTCTATTTTGCTGTCCGTACAGTTCATCTTTTTTTGGCTGCGTTTTTGAAGATGCAGCCAAGATTCAGCATGTCCATTCTTTTTGTGTGTTTTTTTTTGCCAGTTTTTGAGCCCTTCCAGGCAATATATTTGACTTAAAAAAAAAAAAAACGCATTGGGCAAAACGTGTCAAACGCATTGCGGTTTTTTTTATGCTTTTTGCTGCATGTGCATTTTTAGTGCTCTTTTGGGGACAAAAACTCTGCATATTTATTTTTTTTTTAACCACAAAAATGCAGAGTATGAACATAGCCTAACTGCTAGATCTGCAACAGCGAAAATATTGATTTTATCAAAATGAAAGAAACTGCTCAGTAAGTAACATTCCTGCACTGAGGGTCTCTGTCTCTACATCATGCTGCTCTCAGATGGGGTAGCACAAACCTGGCTTTTAAAGATTCCCTTAAAAAATAGTAAATTTTTTTATTTAATCTAAAGGCCCCGTCACACTAAGCAACATCGCTAGCAACATCGCTGCTAACGAACAACTTTTGTGACGTTGCTAGCGATGTTGCTGTGTGTGACATCCAGCAACAACCTGGCCCCTGCTGTGAGGTCGTTGGTTGTTGCTGAATGTCCTGGGCCATTTTTTAGTTGTTGCTGTCCCGCTGTGAAGCACAGATCGCTGTGTGTGACAGCGAGACAGCAACAACTAAATGTGTAGGCAGCAGGAGCCGGCTTCTGCGGAGGCTGGTAACCAATGTAAACATCGGGTAACCAAGAAGCCCTGTCCTTGGTTACCCGATATTTACCTTTGTTACCAGCCTCCGCCGCTCTCACTGTCAGTGCCGGCTCCTGCTCTGTGCACATTTAGCTGCAGCACACATCGGGTAATTAACCCGATGTGTGCTGTAACTAGGAGAGCAGGGAGCCAGCGCTCAGTGTGCGATGCTCCCTGCTCTCTGCACATGTAGCTCCGTGCGGTGGTAACCAAGGTAAATATCGGGTTGGTTACCCGATATTTACCTTAGTTACCAAGCGCAGCATCTTCCACGTGGCGCTGGGGGCTTGTCACTGGTTGCTGGTGAGCTCACCAGCAACTTGTGTAGCGACGCTACAGCGATCCCTGCCAGGTCAGGTTGCTGGTGGGATCGCTGGAGCGTCGCAGTGTGACATCTCACCAGCAACCTCCTAGCAACTTACCAGCGATCCCTATCGTTGTTGGGATCGCTGGTAAGTTGCTTAGTGTGACTGGACCTTTAGTCTTGCGTGAAAATCTGATGCAAGTTTCTGGCAAATTTATACAGAAATATGAAACATTCTGAAAGTTCATAAACTTACAAGCACCACTGTATATGAAAAATGATGCCCCAGTCCAGAGAGATCCTTAGTGTTTGTGTTTTTTTTATGGTGCCCCCTGATGTTAGTACTGCTGCTGCTTGGTCAGTCCTTCTAAACTGCACCTCTATTAGCCGAGCATGCATGGTTCCCTTTTGATCTACTGAAGTTACTTCAGGAGCAGCAAGATCTCTCCATTTCAGCCTGATCTGAATATTGATCTGACTGAAAGCAGGAATGTGCTAGGAGTGTCTGAAGTGACTGCCAACAGCTGCTCTCTGTACATCACCAAGGCAGGAGCTTATCATCGTTCTGACAACCATACATTTTTGTTTAAACAAGCATTCAATAGTAACAAAAAAAGCATGAAAAGAAGCATGAAAAAAAGCAGGGAAAAAAAGCATATAAAGCATGAAAAAAAGCAGGAAAAAAAGCATGAAAGCATGAAAAAAAGCAGGAAAAGAAGCATGAAAAGCAAGAAAAAAGATGAAAGCATGAAAAGCATGAAAAAAAGCATGAAAAGAAGCACAGAAAAAAGCAGCTTTTTTTGTGCTGAAAAAAAGCACTGTGGGCACATAGCCTAAGGCCTTGTGCCCACAGGGCGTTTTTTCAGTGTTTTTTCTAGCGTTTTTCATTGCTTTTTTTAATCAATAAAAGCAAGGAAAAAGCATCCCAGCAAAGTCTATGAGAATCGGGACTTGCTGTGCCCACGTTGCTTCTTTTTCAGTTGCTTTTTTTCTTGCTGAAAAAAGAAGCAACATGTCAATTGTTTTAGCGTTTTTTTCCTGCTTTTTTCCCCAATTGACTTCAATGGAGTCAGGGAAAAAAGCAAGAAAAAACTCATGTGTAATGCCCACGTTGCTTTATATTTTATGCGTTTGGGCGTTTTTAGGGAGAAAAGAAAGCTATGGCTATGTAGATTCCTTCATAGAAGAAAGCCACATAGCCAGCATTGGCAGCTATTTCCTTATCTCCCATTGTTTAACGCAACACCTCTGCAGGGACCCCCGCTGATGTCATCCCTTTAGTTCATCCCAGCGGGGGATCTCCAGGAATGGGGGGGGGGCGGGGAATTGCTCGGTAATCCCCCTGCATGAATTGTTTTCACCAAACTTCCCTGCAGGGACTTGTAAGGGTAAACAATGCAGGGACCCCCGCTGACGTCACAAGGTGAATAGTTCATCCCAGCGGGGGATCTCCAGGAAAGCCCCCAGTAATTCTCGGGCATGAATTGTATTCACCTCCTGACATCCCCGGACTTTCCTGCAAAGAGATGTCGCGGAAAAACACCGCAAGAATACTGAATGCCCGGTGCACAGCCTATGCCACATAAATGCAGGCAACCCCCGCTGACGTCAAGGTGAACCCCGAAAAACCCCGGTGATCCTCCTGCAAGAACTGTGTTCACCTTGTGCCGTGCACCAAGGCATTCAGTGTTCTTGCAGTGTTTTACCGACACCACTCTACAGGGAGGTCCGGGGATGTCCCAAGGTGAATACAGTTCATGTAGGAGAATCACCGGGGTTTCCTGCAGATCCGCCGCTGGGATGAACTCTTCACGTTAAGGTACCGTCACACTAAGCGATGCTCCAGCGATCCCACCAGCAACCTGACCTGGCAGGGATCGCTGGAACGTCGCTACACGGGTTGCTGGTGAGCTGTCACACAGGCAGATCTCACCAGCAACCAGTGACCAGCCCCCAGCGCCACGTGGAAGCGATGCTGCGCTTGGTAACTAAGGTAAATATCGGGTAACCAACCCGATATTTACCTTGGTTACCAGCGCACACCGCTTAGCGCTGGCTCCCTGCACACCTAGCCACAGTACACATCGGGTTAATTACCCGATGTGTACTCTGCTACGTGTGCAGGCAGCAGGAGCCGGCTTCTGCTGACGCTGGTAACCATGGTAAACATCGGGTAACCAAGAAGCCCTTACCTTGGTTACCCGATATTTACCTTCGTTACCAGCGTCCGCCGCTGCTCACCTCTCTGCAGACTCCCGGGTCACATCCGATGGGCTCCAGCACCTGCGGGTAAGCAGCTGATTGTTTACGTCCAGCGGTGAAAAGCCTGCCGGCTTTTTAACAAGCAGATGATGAATCAGCTGATCTTCGCTGGACATAAACGATCAGATGATGCTATCAGGTGATAGCATCAGCTGCTTACCAGCGGGTCCTGGAGCCCATGGGACTTTTAAACAATCAGCTGATGTGTAATCTGATTCAGGTCCTTGAACCTGTGTCAGGTTCAAAGACCTGAATCCAATATCATCTGATCAGAAGGCAAACCGATCAGATGATGTGTCATCATCTGATCAGTTTGCCTTCTGATCAGATGATATTGGATCCGGATTGGATATCGCGGGACCCTCGACCCAGGACTACGGCGGAGGGGAGTTCTTTAGTTCAATAAAGATGGAGTCACTAATTGTGTTGTGTTTTATTTCTAATAAAAAATATTTTTCTGTGTGTTGTGTTTTTTATTATCTTTACTAGAAATTCATGGTGGCTATGTCTAATATTGGCGTGACACCATGAATTTCAGGCTTAGGGCCAGCTGATAATACAAAGCTGGCCCTAATCCCATTATTACCCAGCGAGCCACCCGATACCAGGGCCACTGGAAGAGTTGGATACAGCGCCAGAAGATGGCGCTTCCTATGAACGCGCCATTTTCTGGGGTGGCTGTGGACTGCAATTCGCAGCGGGGGAGGGGCCCAGAAAGCTTGGGCCACCCTGTGCTGCGGATTCCAGTCTCCAGCTGCCTAGTTGTACCTGGCTGGACACATAAATTGGGTGAAGCCCACGTCGTTTTTTTTTTTTTTTAATTATTTTATGAAATTCATGAAATAATTAAAAAGAAGGGCTTCCCTATATTTTTGGTTCCCAGCTGGGTACAAATAGGCAGCTGGGGGTTGGGAGCAGCCCGTACCTGCCTGCTGTACCTGGCTGGCATACAAAAATATGGCGAAACCCATGTCGATTTTTTGGTTTTATTTTCTTTTTACATTTATTTAAAAAAAATAAAAAAAACAAACACATAACCCAAAAGGGTTAGAGGTAAAGAAAAAAAATGCGTAGGCTCCCGCTGCATTTTCTATTGCTAGCTAAGGGTAACCCAAACAGCTACTAGCTGCTAACCCTTACTGCTTGGTGTTACCTTCACTGGCAATGGAAAATCCAGGGAAGCCCTTTTTCCTTGAGTTTTTTTGCCAAAAATCTAAAAAAAATAACATGGGCTTCGCCCAATTTTTGTGTCCAGCCAGGTACAACCAGACAGCTAGGGACTGGAATCTTCAGCGCAGAGTGGCCCAAGCTTTCTGGACCCCCTGCTGCGTATTGCATTCTGCAGCTGCCCCAGAAAATGGTGCTTTCATAGAAGTGCCATCTTTTGCCGCTGTGTCCAACTCTTCCAGCAGACCTGGTGTCGGGTGGCACGCTGGGTAATAAGGGGTTAATACCAGCTTTGTTTTACCAGCTGGTATTAAGTCCGAGATTCTTAATGTCAGGGCAACTTTCACCCGGCCATTTAGAATCTCCAATAAAGGGTTAAAAAAAGACACCACACAGAAAAAATACTTCATTAGAAATAAATACACAGACACATTTAGGGACTCCATCTTTATTACTCCCTCTCACCCCTCCTCGATCCTGGTCTTCTGTCACCGATCTAGCTCTTCTACATCAGAAAGCACGGGGAAGGAAGAACGCTTCTACTCCTCGTGCTGTCTAATCACTCAATGAGTGAGCAGAGACTGCGGGTTGGTAAGCGGTAACATCACCGCTGCCACCGTTGCCATAGTAACCTAATGAGCGAGTTACTATAGCAACTGTGATCTGTGAGTACCTGATTCCCGGCGCCGCTATTCACCTGCATGAGCTGGTGAATACCGGCGCCGGTAAACGATCTAATGGATCATCATTTTCCTGTCACTTTTATTCCAAAATGGAGATTGAAGAAAATGGGTTGAAGAAGGAAATGATATCAGAACACTTTTTTTTTTTCATATCCAACTTTAATGAGCTGAAACAAGCATTCAATAGTAACAAAAAAAGCATGAAAAGAAGGATGAAAAAAAGCAGGAAAAAAAGCATGAAAGCATGAAAAAAAGCATGAAAAGAAGCATGAAGCATGAAAAAAAGCATGAAAGCATGAAAAGAAGCATGAAAAAAAGCATGAAAGCATGAAAAGAAGCACAGAAACCACAGAAAAAAGCAGCTTTTTTTTGTGCTGAAAAAAAAGCACCGTGGGCACATAGCCTCAAGTTGGATATGAAAAAAAAGGTGTTATGATATCATTTCCTTCTTCAACCCATTTTCGAATAAAAGTGACAGGAAAATGATGATCCATTAGATCGTTTACCGGCGCCAGTATTCACCAGCTCATGCAGGTGAATAGCGGCACCGGGAATCAGGTACTCAGAGATCACTGTTGCTATAGTAACTCGCTCATTAGGTTACTATGGCAACGGTGGCAGCGGTGATGTCACCGCTTACCAACCCGCAGTCTCTGCTCACTCATTGAGTGATTAGACAGCACGAGGAGCAGAAGCGTTCTTCCTTTCCCGTGCTTTCTGATGTAGCAGAGCTAGATCGGTGACAGAAGACCAGGATCGAGGAGGGGTGAGAGGGAGTAATAAAGATGGAATCCCTAAGTGTGTCTGTGTATTTATTTCTAATAAAGTATTTTTTCTGTGTGGTGTCTTTTTTTAACCCTTTTATTGGAGATTCGAAATGGCCGGGTCAAACTTGCCCTGACCTTAAGAATCTCGGACTTAATACCAGCTGGTAAAACAAAGCTGGTATTAACCCCTTATTACCCAGCGTGCCACCCGACACCAGGTCCGCTGGGAGAGTTAGACACAGCGCCAAAAGATGGCACTTCTATGAAAGCACCATTTTCTGGGGCAGCTGCAGACTGCAATACGCAGCAGGGGGCCCAGAAAGCTTGGGCCACTGTTGTGAATGTTAGTTATGTCTTGACTGCTGGGAGGCTCCCTCTGGTGGCCAGGAAGGGTTTGGACAGAGACCAGGTGGGTTGTGCAGTGGGTGTTTCCTTTCCTAATTCTCTGCTTATTTAAGTCCTGGTCTGATTGCAGGTTGTTGCCGGATGTCGGTTGTACTTTGTATTTTCAGCCTGCTTAATCCTGCTCTACATCACATCTTCCCCAGATAAGTGCTTGCTCTTTATTTATTGTCTGGTTCTTTTGTTTATCTGGGTTTGTCATTGGTTGTGGTTGGTTTCAGTTTATTTCCTTCCAGGGATTTGTTCCCTCAGGGGATAAGATTCACAATGTCTTCCATAAGTCCTTGTTGAAGAAACATGTGGAGCCGGCAGTTCCTGCAGCAGCGCCTCCTGACCCTGTTTTGGTACAAGGGGATCTGGAGTATGAGGTCGAAAAAATTCTGGATTCCCGTCGCAGTAGGCGTCAGCTTCAGTACCTTGTGAAATGGAAGAGTTATGGGCAGGAGGATAACTCTTGGGTTGTGGCTTCTGACATTCATGCGGACAGGTTGGTTCACGCCTTCCATCATGCTCATCCCGAGCGACCCGGTGGCGTGGGTGAGGGTTCGGTGACCCCTCCTCAAGGGGGGGGTACTGTTGTGAATGTTAGTTATGTGTTGGCTGCTGGGAGGCTCCCTCTGGTGGCCAGGAAGGTTTTGGACAGAGACCAGGTGGGTTGTGCAGTGGGTGTTTCCTTTCCTAATTCTCTGCTTATTTAAGTCCTGGTCTGATTGCAGGCTGTTGCCGGATGTCAGTTGTACTTTGTATTTTCAGCCTGCTTAATCCTGCTCTACATCACATCTTCCCCAGATAAGTGCTTGCTCTTTATTTATTGTCTGGTTCTTTTGTTTATCTGGGTTTCTCATTGGTTGTGGTTGGTTTCAGTTTATTTCCTTCCAGGGATTTTCCCCCTCAGGGGATTGTTGAGGAACTCCCTGCAGTTCTGTGTGGAGTTTAGCTCCTTTGGGTCCATGTGTTTGTGGCTTGTTGAATTTGTTGTGGTTCTTGTTTTCTGTTCATTGGTATGACAAGGGCACCTGGTATAGGACGGAGTTCAGATCGAGCGATCTGAGGGCCTTTTTGTACTATCAGGAAGTTGGTATTTTGTAGGGTTTTTCTCTGGCTACCATCAGTCCCTTTCCTGTACTTTCCTATTTTAGTCAGCGGGGGCCTCACCTTTTGCTAATCCTGTCATCTACCTGTGTATTGTGTTTTTCCTATATCACCGCAGTCTTTGAATGTGGGGGGATTGCTATTCTTGTCTATTTTCTGAGGCAGAGAGTTATTCATCTTTCCTACCTTTAGGATAGCTAGTTCTCCGGCTGGGTTCGCGGTGCACAGGATGTTAGTTCACCCCTCGGCTACTTCTAGTTGTGTTGGTTAGTAAGGGGATGGCGGCCAGATTAGTTGCCAATGCTCTTGTCACCTTTTTTGCCAATGATTTGTGGTGGTCTTCCATGGTTCCGGATCATAACAGGCCACTCTGCGCTGCAGATTCCAGTCCCTAGCTGTCTGGTTGTACCTGGCTGGACACAAAAATTGGGTGAAGCCCACATTATTTTTTTTAGATTTTTGGCAAAAAAACTCAAGGAAAAAGGGCTTCCCTGGATTTTCCATTGCCAGTGAAGGTAACACCAAGCAGTAAGGGTTAGCAGCTAGTAGCTGTTTGGGTTACCCTTAGCTAGCAATAGAAAATGCAGCGGGAGCCTACACATTTTTTTTTCTTTACCCCTAACCCTTTTGGGTTATGTGTTTGTTTTTTTTTACTTTTTTTTAAATAAATTTAAAAAAGAATAAAACCAAAAAATCTTTGTACCTTTCTTGCTGAGTGAGTACACCTGTGCCATCCGGCACCGCGCCGCGCTGTCCCTGCAACACCTCACCAAGCCTGCCTCCCCGTCACATCATCGGGCCCTGGGACCACCGACCCCTACCCACAGAGGGGGAAAACAACATCCCAGCTGCTCCCTACCATCGCTCCCGGGATCCCCGTCACCAGCAGCGGTGGTGCCTATCTTCATCACGACCTGTGGGTGGCGTCACGGACTAAATTCCCCAAACCAACCACCCCTTTCACTCTCGGGCGAGGAGCGCCGCTCGAGTCCCCAGATCCGGCCCACCGCTCGAGCCACCGAGCAGCAGCGCCGGACCCGAGCGTTAGCGAGCGCAGCGCAGTGGCGTCCTCCCCGCCCGCGACATATCCATCCTCCGGCATCTGCCATAAACAGTGAGGTGTGTGGTGTCCCTGCACATTCATTAGCGTGTTAGTGCGCCCACAGAGGTGTGCTAACAGGGGTCTGACTAGCCAGGGGAAATAACACCCTTGCAACAAGTCAGTGACAGCATTAGCATATAATAAATAATATTTAGAATTACTTTTTCTAAAAATCTCTTTATTAATGGGACAGTTAGGCAGAGATTAGCAATATGCACTCAGAACTTCTCATGGTTCTGGTTGCATATTGGACCTGATAGGTTCCCTTTGAGGCTCATTCTGTTGTACTAGTGAGGTGGTAAACAGGATAATAATTGGAGTTGCTGTCAGCTGGGTAGTCTAAGCTAGCATCAAGCCCAATGGTTATATTAATGTCAAGCCATCTATCAGACACCTGACATTAATAAGCCATTATTTTTAGCAATAACAATACAAACAAGTTTGACAAGTCTTTTATTTGAATAATAAAAAAAACAAAAAAAACAATGACTGGCGTAATTCAATGTATGTCCCACAATGTCTCAGAATCAGTCATCCTGGCTATGTAGATTCCTTCATAGAAGAAAGCCACATAGCCCCTGTCAGCTGATGTTTCCTTATCTCCCAGTGTTTACAGCCTTTCTGGGGGAAACCCTGCTGACTCACAAGGTGAGCACAGTTCATGCAGGAGCATTAGGGTACCGTCACACTTTAGCGACGCAGCAGCGATCCCACCAGCGATCTGACCTGGTCAGGATCACTGCTGCGTCGCTACATAGTCGCTGGTGAGCTGTCAAACAGACAGATCTCACCAGTGACCAGCCCCCAGCCAGCAGTGACGTGCTAGCGACGCTGCGCTTGCACGGAGCCGGCGTCTGGAAGCTGCGGACACTGGTAACGAAGGTAAACATCGGGTATGGTTACCCGATGTTTACCTTAGTTACCAGCGCACACCGCTTAGCGTGTGCAGGGAGCAGGAGCCGGCACTGGCAGCGTGAGAGCTGCGGAGGCTGGTAACTAAGGTAAATATCGGGTAACCACCTTGGTTACCCGATGTTTACCTTGGTTACAGCTTACCGCAGGCTGTCAGATGCCGGCTCTTGCTCCCTGCACATTCAGGATTGTTGCTCTCTCGCTGTCACACACAGCGATGTGTGCTTATCAGCGGGAGAGCAACAATAAAAAAAACAGTTACCGGGTTTGCTGGAGATCCCCCGCTGGGATGAACTCTTCCCCTTGTGACGTCAGCAGGGTTCCCTGCAAAGATGTGACGCTGTAAAACACCACGAGAATACTGAATGCCTGCTGCACTGCCTATGCCACATAAGTGCAGGGAACCCCCGCTGACGGCACAAGCTGAAGAATTCATCTCTGTGCACGGATCTCCAGGAAACACCAGTGAGCCTCCTCCATGCACCTTGTGACGTCAGCGGGGTTCCCTGCAGAGACGTGTGGATGTAAAACACCGGGAGACCTCGGAATAGATTCTTGGACTGGCTCGGGGGCAGGACGGCAGACATGGAAAAAGTTTGTGGAGTTAAGTGGTGTGTGTGATGATGGGGGGGGGGGGGGGGAGTGGAAATTGACCGAGCGGATGTATGGAGAGCGTGTGTGTGTGTGTGTGTGTGTGTGTGTGTGTGTGTGTACACGTACCAGCTGAATGAGTTTCTTCACATTTATGTTCATTCGATTGTACCACGACATGGTAGCTTATTCTTTTCTTTCTTCTTCTATCTTCTCCAAAATAGTGTACTTTTGTTCCTCTTCCTCTGACCTCACATCCTGCCTTTCTATTTTTTTATAAAAAACGCCCAAACGCATAAAATAAAGCAATGTGGGCATTACACATGCGTTTTTTCCTGCTTTTTTCCCTACTCCATTGAAGTCAATTGGTGAAAAAAGCAGGAAAAAATGCTAAAACAATTGACATGTTGCTTCTTTTTTCAGCAAGAAAAAAAGCAACTGAAAAAGAAGCAACGTGGGCACAGCAAGTCCCGATTCTCATAGACTTTGCTGGCATGCTTTTTCCTTGCTTTTATTGATTAAAAAAAGCAATGAAAAACGCTAGAAAAAAACACTATAAAAATGCCCTGTGGGCACAAGGCCTTAAACTTTACTTATTAAAACATGTATCTATGGGCATTTTAGTGCTAGTGATTATCCCCATACTCCTTCTTGGAGCCACAAACTGAATCCGCTGCTTTTTCTTTTCAGTTGCTGTTATGCCTACATAGAGTGCAGCAGTGCAGATGGGTAGTCATCGACTGCTGTGCTCTGCATCCACAGTGCCAAAGACAAAGCTCACTTCTTTATGCACCTAGGGCAGACAGCTTCTTCTTCCATAGCACACCTGTGCTCACAGCATGTCCTCCTGCTGCTCCCCACCTCCAGGAGAGACAAACACCTCAAATTATTTACATTCCTCTTCTAACCCGAAGTAGGGTTACACTGGTAAAATTGTTTTATAGAAATGAAATGACAATATAACTGGGTTTTAGCTTTTTATTTTCACGTGTGCCTTATGCCACGTTTCAGCAAGAAAAAAAAAAAATTAAGGTTTAAAAAGACAATTTCAACAATATAGCCTTAAAGCACAGTACGTGAGTAAATAGGGGTTAAATAGAAGGGACTGTTGTGTGCTAAAAGTATAAGGCCACGTGCGAGTGGGTGATAATACCGAAGTGGTGCCCGTGTCTCTATTATACTTTTCCCTGATTGCTCCACTCCTAGTTTTGTCTTACAAATACTAATGTAAAAAACTCTCCAAATACTCAGCATGAACATGACCAAAATGTTCGCAGAAAATGTTTAAAACGATAAAAAAAATTGTTTTCTTGTTTGTTGCTGTCACATTGGCCGCCTCTTCAGTGTGACCTGGAGGGGGTACAAGCAGAGAAAGCCATATTAATAGCGTAGTGTTATCTGTTTAGGAGCTCATCACATTGTTGTAGCACTACCCCTTTAAGCTCAGTCTGCAAGTTATTTCAACTGTTTTGTAATGGAGCAGATCTTTAAAGCAGTCCGCCTGTAAGAAGCTAAATAGGGTGACCATCACTCTTGAGCGGAGAAGGATATCTGCTTTCAGACCTCTGGAATTTCACTCACTTTCTTGTAGTGTAAGCATTACCATCCATGTCACTATAATAGTACATTCACACGCGACAGAAAATTTCCACATATAGCTACAAATCTACTATAAATTTTGGTGAAAACCACATCTAGGACATGCATTACAAAAATATAATAGCAAAATATATATATATATTTTTTATTTAAGATTATAATGATTGAAATTTTGCATAATATATCAGATACATTTTAGCATTTGGGCGTTGACAGCCCTTTACTAGCTGAAAATACATTTTAGGTTTAAACCTGCACAATTTTGTAGTGGAAATTGGATTTTTAAATATAACCTCGATTTTGTTAAACTTGCAGGTACCTATCCATTTGTGACCTCTTCAAATTGCACTGTTGGAGGAGTTTGTACAGGCCTTGGCATTCCACCTCAAAGCATTGGGGAAGTCTATGGAGTAGTAAAAGCTTACACTACTCGAGTTGGTATTGGTGCCTTTCCGACTGAGCAAAGTAATGTAAGTTGTCAGTTGTATGTAATAGAAAATTATTGATGTGTTCCAATACATATTTCACCTGCTTTATTTACTAAGTAAATATATTTATAAAGGTGCTATTGACATGAACTTTATTGATTATGTAATAATGAGAAATGACGTAGGGAAAAGTATTGAACACACTTACTGAAATTTCCGCTTCAAGGCGTCCCCTGTATGGCAAAACTAGTCGCATGCATTGTCAACTTATGATTTTGGCCCATTCTTCCACACACACAACACTGTTAAAATCCTGAAATTTCAGGCTTTTCTATGAACTCTGGCTGTGTTTGTGATCATTGTCATCCTGAAATGTCCACCCTCATTTCCTCTTCATCATCCTATAGATGGCAGCAGATTTTTATCAAGAATATCTTGGTACATTTAGCCATTCATCCTCCTTTCAATCAGAAGTTTGACACTGCCATATGCTAATAAACAGCTGGCGTCTGAGTTGTGGCGTCCGTGTCCATTTTGGTGGAGTCAGAGTCTGTATAAAATGAACCAACTCTGAATCATAAAATAAATTATTTTTTCATAAGAATTTAGGAAAGTTTTGGAATGTCCTATAAATGTCCTATGCCAGATCAAAGAATCTGCTTTTACTTGAGACGAACCTGTGCTGCACTTCAGCTACATGATATAAGTAGTGCTGTCACCATTTCTCTATCGTTTCATTGGGGGACACAGGACCATGGGTTATGCTGCTGTCACTAGGAGGCTGACACTAAGTATACAGAAAAAGTTAGCTCCTCCCCAGCAGTATACACCCCGAGCCGGAGGCGGACTCTATCAGTTTTTGCTTAGTGTCGTAGGAGGCTGATGTGGGCCGGCAGGGCCCCCTTCAGCCACTTGATTTTTTTGCGTATTTTTTTCATTTTTTCTCGGCGACGCTCTTCGCTCTCATCCCTGTACCTCTCTGTTTCCACAGGTATCGTTATTTTTCTTCACTCATCCTTTCGCAGCCCTGTGGGTACCACTCCCCAGGGTCGCAGAGGCTTGAGACGTCGGGCCCTCTCCCCCGTCCATTTCCGTGGTACTACTCCCGGGGTGGCACGCGGGGCAGAACCTTCCTGGGCACCCCCTATTCACACTGCGGTATCACCCCAAAGGGTGCAAGGGGCTCGGCAATAGGGACTGGACCTCCGCAGCACATCAGGATTTATGATGGGGCCCGCAGCGCTGCTACATCTCAGAGGGGCTCCCACCCCCCACCGGCGTCCACCTCCCTGCCTTCCTCATTCTTTTCCCTGGTGCCCGCAACCATTCCTTCGGTGTGCGGAGCACACAGGCATATGTGCAGGGCCTGCACACTGGACAGATGCGACGCCGCTGATCAGGTAGGACACCCTCTCCTACCTTCTCCATCGGGCGGCTGCAAAATTTAGGCCCCGGTCTGGGCCTAGTCGCCGGGCGCCCTGGCCACGTCCCATCGGGCGGCGGAGTGCACCGGCACGCACGCAGGGCTCCCGGCCGGCATCCCAACATCACTGCTGCGCCGCCGTTTTCGCAGGTAGGACCGCCGGTCTCTACCTTCCCCTGCGCCGGCGGCTTCAAAATTTAGGTCCCGGCTTCGGCCCTGTCCCAGGCCCGCCTCCCGCCGCAGCGCTATTGGCCGCTCCGTCTCCGCCCAGCTCCAGGCATCACAGGGGGGGCGGTGGATGATTTTTCCCGCTCTCCTCGGCCCGCCTCCAGCCTCCTCAGCGTCCATTTTAAAAAAAAAAATAAATAAATAAAAAAAGAGGGATTATGGCAGACCCCTGCTCTGCGGGTTGCTGAGGCTGCAGCAACCCTCATATCAGGGAAAATAGACCCAAATTAGCCACGTTCATTTAACAATAGTGGTTTTGGTTTTTTTTTTGTTTTTTTTTTATCATGGGCTGAGTTTATTACAATATATGTAGATATATATATTAACTCTTACAAGTACTTATTCGGGCTCTTGGTTTGCATCAGAGATACACATCTCAATAGGATTAGTATATAGAGTTCTCAGAGCTTCACTACCGCTCCACCGGAAGCCTTCCGACCTCTCTGGTGATGACCCAGGCGTACCACCTCTGCTGGATTCCGAGCAGGCGCCCGATGTTCGGCGCATGACGAATAGCCTGGTAGAAATGGTGAGTCAGACCATAAGAGCACGGATAGTCCTCTTCTCCTCTCTGAGCACACAGGTCTCCTTTAAGACTTTTCTGGCGGACCCATGATGTATTCAGTGGACATCCAGTAGTTCGCCGAGTTACTGCATCATCACAGACAACAACTAGACACGACGTTTACCAGCGGTAAGTCTTGTTATTGTCATTATCCCTTCTCCAAAGGGCTCCGGAGAGAAGGAGCATGCCCCCCTGTGATCGACCCGCCAGGGTTCCGCCTGGCTTATCATCCCTAACGTGACGTCTCTCAGGGACTCCACGGACACCCTACGCAGCGGACTACGTTCCTTCTCTGCCAATTCAGAACTGGTTGACATCTTCGGTGAGTACCTTCTCATCACAGCCCTGGCGTCTGCCAGCTGCACGGCCTGAGCCTATAGCAGCAGTGTGACCACCCGTCGAGACCTCTGACTCAGGATCTGGAACGCGGAGGCGACATCTAAGGAGTCGCTGACTTCCCTTCCACCCTTAGGTGACCGTCCCTTCGGAGATAGGCTAGTCCAGTGGATCCCCTAGGCTACGTGAGGGAAGAGTACATCTCTCCCCTAGCCTACGTGAGGAAAGAGCACATCTCTTTCCCAGCATCGGCCCAGACACTCAGGATCGTCGCCTCACCGCTAGGTTCCTGTCCGTTCGTTCCGCAACAGTCAGGGCGCCTCTATCCCTCCAACAGTCCCTCCGCCTTGCATTGCAGCGGACCATTCCAGTTTTTTAAGAGCGCTTGCAGGGATCAGGGTGGCTGTCCCTGCACATCCTACTCTACAGGGCTGCTAGGTTCACTCCACCCATAAACGACCTGGTGGTCCAGACTTCTTCCTCCAAGGACCCTCGTCTTGAGGTTTAAACCGTGATCGTCACTTTTCGCTACTAGGGTAGCTGAGCTACCGGATGGAGTCCTATCAGACCCCGGCCCGATAGATCATCCCTTTAGGCACGGTATTCGAGTCCGTCCAAGGGAAGTTACTCTTCACGCAGGAGTAGTTTTCTTCCCTGCACCGAGTCGGGTTCGGTATGCGAGTCCTCGGCTGTTGGTGGCGGTGATAGCGGCGGTACACTTGCCAGGTTTCATCCTTGGCCTACCAGCGGACCCCACTGAAGAACGGAGACAGGTAGGTTCCGTCTACCCTGGGGACCCGCCAATCCTTTCCTAGTGGACCAGTCTTCGCAACCGTCCCTTGGGAAGGTCCCCTCTCCTTATTCTCTGGAGGACAGTATCAACCGTCACCAGTCTCCTATGCTAGGGTATGCTATTCCACCATCCCACAGCATGGTCCCGTGGGACACCCCTAGAGTGTTGTCTCCCCGTCAACATTCTGGGAATCAGAGCCATCCGGTTAGCCCGGTTACGATTTCTTCACTGGGACGAGGTTGCCCAGTCAGGTTCCAGTCGGACCATGCCACAGCGGTGGCGTGCATCATCCACCAGGGAGGCGCAGGGAGTGTCATGACAAGGGAAGAGGTCAAGAAGATCTTGCTCTGGGCCGGATCTCGTCACTCTCTAATCTCGGCAGTGCACATCCCTACCGTGGACGTTTGGACGGCCGTTTTTTCTCGGGCCTCGCTTAGGCAAATGACTCCTCATCAGGGAAGTCATCAGCCAGATCTCCGGCGAAGGAAGACCTCCAGTCGTGGACCTATTGGCCTCCCGATCTAGCTTTCAAGTCAACGGCGCATCGAGGGTGCCCCCTTCTCTGGACTAGGTGACGACGCCCTCGCCCGGTCGTGAGGCCCCAGTTCAAGCTCTCGGGCATCTTCCCATGATCTCGAGGGTTCTCAAGATGGACCAAGGCAGAAGGTGGGGCAGGAGTGGCCCAGGCGAGCATAGTTCACAAAACTCACTCAACTCCTCGCAGATGCCCCGTGGCGCCTTCCAGACCGTCCAGTTCTTCCGTGTCGGGGCCCTCTCTTCCACCAGGACTCAGAAGTCCTAAGTTTGACGGCCTTACTAGCGGATCCCGGGTACTAGCTCGCACAGGCCGGTTGGCAAGAAGGATGCAGACAAGGATGGAGTCCGGGAAACCGGTTCCCTCGAAGATTTATTACCACACGTGAAGAGCTCCTCCGGGGTGTGAGGAGCACATCTTCTCTTCTCTCTCTCCCTCTCTCCCTTCCTGCACTGCTGCCATGCTTGCAGTCAGATCTGGATGCGGCTTTCTCGCGCATCCCTCTAAAGGCCAGGTGTCGACGCGGTCATTTCGGTTTCAGAGACTTATCACTTCTCGTCCCACGATCAAGGGTTTCACGCAGAGAAGCGTCCATCTGGCTCGGTGGCATCACCGTCCACTAGAAACGTGGGACCTTACTCTAGCGATGGGTTCGCTTCAAGGCTCCCGGTTTGGACCTTTTCAGAGTGCTTTCTGCTCCCACCTGTTTGGATAGGTGGGCTCCTCCTGGCCATCTCTTTTTTACAAAGGGCATCAGGGCGGACAGCCCTCTCTTGTCGTTTTTTCCCCCCTTTTTTCCGGGTCCTCCAGCAGGACAAGGGGGGTGCTCCGGCCACAACCCTCCTTTTCGGTCCAAGGCAGCTCGTCTTCCTTCCAGATAAGGAGATTGGGTTTCGGGTTCGGTCCTAGTCTCTTCTCTCAGCCTGAAAAGGGCCTAGTTCGTTCCTGAGCTGGTACGGGCCCTCAGTCGTTTGTCTTCAGGACCGCACTTTTCGGTTTACACCGACAGTCAGTTCATCCTTTCACCCGATTCCAGGAGGCGCATGCCGGCGCCCAGGGCCACGATTGCCACATGGATCCATTCCGCCATATGTAAAGCCTATCGCATGAAGGGCAGACCTCCGCCGCATTCTACCTTCCAAGGGGAGCCTCTTGGATGATTGGACTTCAGACGTCGACCGACCATGTCCGCCGGGCCGCCACCTGGTCTAGTCGGCATACCTTTACTAGTTTCTACCAGGTTCACACCCAAGCTTTGGCAGAGGCCAGTCTTGACGTAACGTTTACGAGTGGCAGTAGCACACCTGTATCAAGGTAGGTGTTTGTAGGTCTGGGTCAAGCCCGACAGGAGGAAGTGGTTTCCTGCCTATCTCCGGTGATGGTTCTCTTCCCACCCAGGGACTGCTTTTGGACGTCCCATGGTCCTGTGTCCCCCAATGAAACGATGGAGAAATAAGGATTTTTGTGTACTCACCGTAAAATCTTTCTCTGAGTCTTCATTGGGGGACACAGCACCCACCCTGCTTGTGTCTTTTTGTTACATATTACCTGTCTGTTGCCTCAGTGGCCATATTCCCAGGCCACTGGTCGCACGTCTAATTGGTTATAGTTTTTACCTTGACTTATCTAGGGTTGTTTGGTTCTCCTCCTACTGCTTGTGCACTAAACTGATTGAGTCCGCCTCCGGCTCGGGGTGTATACTGCTGGGGAGGAGCTAACTTTTTCTGTCTACTTAGTGTCAGCCTCCTAGTGACAGCAGCATAACCCATGGTCCTGTGTCCCCCAATGAAGACTCAGAGAAAGAGATTTTACGGTGAGTACACAAAAATCCTTCTTTTACTACAGTAAATTTATCACAAACCACGAGTCATGTTCAGTTGAAACCAGAGGTTTACACACACTATCTAAAAAGACACATCTGCATGTTTTTCTCACTGTCTGACATGAAATCAGAATAAACCTTTCACATTTTTAGATCCATTAGAAACCAAAATTATTTGTGTAGCACCTCTGCGGTACCAGGTGTCACAAATGTAATCAGTGGAAACCCAAACCCCAGAATATCCATGCCAGTAAGTACACCAGCACCTTCAGGCCACATACACATCCCCGACACTAACCTGGGAGACTGACTATTAACAGGTACAAAGGGAGGGCACTGATTGGATGTAGCCACCCAGCCTGTAGGGAGAGACCCAGTGAGGGGGAAGAGCCAGTGGTCAGTTGGGAAGCTGGCAGGAAGTAGTGAGTTCCGTTAAGTTGAGGGAGCAGAGAGTGAGTTGTGAGGAAGTAAAGGAGAGAGCAAAGTACAGAAAGGGACCTGTAGAGACAATGAAGAGCTGTAAAAGGAGTGGAGTACGGAACCAGGACTCCAGGCACCGTGGGTTACCTGTGGAAGTGCAAAACTCCAGGAAACATGGGAGGCCTGTGGAAGTCTGGAACCAAGGCTCACAGGACTCAGCACAAGGCGGGGTGCAGACCCTAGGACAGTGGGACACTTTATGGTCAGCTGTTAACTCTGCCGAGCGAGAAGATCTCCATGGTCCATCACCAACCAAAAAAGCCTGAAGCACAAGCAGCAAAGAGGGGACTGGGGACTGAATCCCTTAAATAGTCCAGGCTGCCTGCATTAGGGCCAAGGAAAGAAAAGGGACTCCCAAGTAGCTCCAGGCTACGGGAGTCCAACAACCACGAGTGTGCATGGAGGACAGCCATCCCAGGGTTACAGCTGGCACGGAGAACAAGGGGAGCGGGTGCACCTGGAACCAGCACCCGCGGGTTCAAGTACCAAAGTAAACAAGGCAAGTTGAAACTGCAATACTGGTGTGGACTGTTTCCTTAACGGCCGTGCACTCACACAGATGGTTCCCCACTACTATCCCTATCATTCACTGCTGGGGCTTGTCCCTGCTTGTGGAGGGCTCCAAATATCCAGGCTGCATCACTCCATCAGCCCCAGCAGAAACCTGCGGCGGCGACCCCAAATAACCTGGCTGCACACCGCAAGTGACGTAGTCAAGAACTTATTATTTTCTTTTATTTTTCCCTTTTCTTTTATTTTGCCAAAAAACCCCCTTTCTTTCCTGAGGAGACAGCACCCCAAAGGCCACGGTACCGGGCCGCGACCACGACTAACCCCACTGCGCACCACAAGCCCGGGACCCGAATGCTCCACAGCCCTGGGGCGTCACATTTATATTTGCCAAATGCCAAAGTAATTAGAGCGAATTTTTTAAGGCATTTTTATTCCTTTCTGCAAAGTCAAGAGTTTTCAAACACGAAGAGTACTATTCCTTTAAACAATATGAGACCGCTCATATGATGAGGTCATGTCTTTGGAAACTTGTGATGGGTTTATTGACAACATCTGCGTTAATTACACACAAACACCTCTGGATGTATTTGGATGCGCACCTGAAACACACTGCTGCTTTGTGTAGCGTTATGGGAAAGTCAAAAGAAATCAGCCAAGTTCTCAGGAAGAGAATTGTGGACTTGCACAAGTCTGGTTCATTCTTTGGCGCGATTTCCAGATACCTGAAGGTGCCTCGTTCATCTGTACAATTATACGCAAGTATAAAAAAGAATATGAAGGAGACTGGTTCTGTGTACCAGAGATGTACGTGCTTTGGTCAGACATATGCAAATTAACCCACGAACAAGTGCAATAGAGCTTGTGAAGATGCTGGCAGAAGCTTGTAAGACTGTCATAATCTCAGTGAAACGAGTACTGTATCAATATGGGCTGAAAGGCCACTCTACCAGGAAGAATCCATTACTCCAAAAGAAACCTAAAGTCAGATTCATGATTGCAAATGCACACAGGAACAAAGACCTTAATTTTTGGAGACATTTTGTGGTCTGACTAAACTAAAATTGAACGGTTTGGCCATAATAACCATCGTTATAGTTGGCGGAAAAATTAAGAAGCTTTGAAGCCTAAGAACACCATCCCAACTGTGAAACATGGGGGACGCAGCATTGTGTTGTGGGGTTGTTTTGTTGCATGAGGGACTGGTGCACTTTACAAAATAGATGGCTTCATGAGGAAAGAATATTATGTAGCAATACTGAAGCAACATCTCAAGGCATCAGCCAGGATCTTAAAGTTTGGGAGGAAATGTATGAGGGAGTCGTGGAGTTAAAGTCGGAATCAGGGAAATTGAGTCGTTGGAGCTTTGCTTACTGACTCCACAGCCCTGGTCCTACCCCCAGATTTCACTTTTGGTATGGTGGTTTAGGTTTATATGCAGTGCCTTTTGGCCTGAGGTTGCGTGCACTACTTTTTTTTTTTTTTTTTTTTCTGGAACAATTGTACCTAGTGTTTCATAGGCTTGTCTAACTGTTGTTGAGCAAACTTTAACGCCCTCTATCGTGCTTTTTGTTCAGCAATGGAAAGTTGCCTGTTGAGCATGCATATAGGCTATGGAGGTTGAGTGCATTACTTATTGTTTTCTTTGAAACTATTGTACCTACTGATTCTGGATCTTTCTTTAGTTTTCCACATCCACATGTGGTTCTTGGCTCTTGGACAACTATTCGGATAATTCTTTTCACTCCTTGGTCTGAAATCTTGTGAGGAGCACCTGGTCTCAGCTGGTTTATGGTGAAATGATGTTCATTCTACTTCCAGATTATGGCCCCATCAGTGCTCACTGGAACCTTCAGTATTTTAGAAATTCTTCTGTAACAATGCCATGAATATGTTTTTCAATAATAAAGTTGCAAACGTCTTAAGACAGGTCACTGATTTACCCATCATGAGAGATTTCTTGTGTGGTACCTTAGTAATGAGACACCTTTTTATAGGCTGTCAGTTGAACCAGCTGGTATTATTTTTCTCTAAGTGGCAGGATTGCTTTCTAATTACTGAGAGATTTCAGCAGGAGTCATGACTTTCCTTGGGTTTTTGCACATTTTTCTTCATCTGTTTAGTACTTTTTTTCCTGTATCCTTTCTTATTTCACATAACTTAGAGGTTGTGCACTACTTAAACATTGATGCCCTATCCTTAAGATAGGTCATCTATTTCTGATCAGCTGGTGACTGCAGCAGATGACTGGAAATCTTCCGTTCCGGAGCTGCTGCTTCTACTGATAGTGGCTGCAGCCGGGTTCTGCACATCCACCTCCTATTCAAATCAATAGCAGGCAGATTTCCAGTTCCAGCTGTGACGACATGGACTCTCATGGGTTAAAGTTTCTTAACATTCAGCCAGACGTATTGTTCTACTGTGTGGTAACTCATGTTTGCTTAACTATTGTTTGGGACCAGACCCTTCGGAGCATTCATTGTAATGTAGTTGTGTATTGCTAATCTAATGTGATTACCTTAGTAGCCATTGTCTAGTCGGTGACTCCCAGACTACATGTATACCCTCAGTCTTTCTGTAGACATCATTTGGATGAACATTGTCCATGCAGCTTGAGATTCATCCAATGGGAGAGGCGCTCTTGTCCAACCAATCGATGAGGACGCAGTGTATCTAAGTGGAAGGCTGTGGCTATAAAAGGGACTTCTTTAAGTCACCAGGTGGTTGATGGATGCTGATGGATCCAGTCTAAGCTCTTTGGAGCTGACTAGAGGATCAGGATATCTTATGGCTTCAATCTAGGGACTCCGGTTCCGGTTGGAGACCATATCCACAGCCTAGGGATTTCGACTCTGGCTGCCAGGATTGTAACATCATATCAGGACTACCTAAGGAGGACACTCAGGTTGGGACAATCCGGTCACCTGGCTACAGACTTTACAGACCTCACACAGCTTCCTAAATCTGGCGCTATTCCTTTCTCGGTGGGTGCCCGCCAAAAGCGGGGTGCTGTTGGATTGGAGTAAGCGGCCCTGGAAGCTCTGAGGCATGGACATTCTAAATCCCTGGTGAGCCAGCGGAAGGGTGAGACTCTGTTGCCTGTTACATTTGTGTGTTTTGCTGGTTATGTGTTATGTGCCGTTAATATTTTGGGGATCCAATAAAGTCTAATTATTGTGGTTCCCTCACCCTGTGTTGTCTGAGTAGTGTTACGCCCACGGTTAAGGAGGCCGGCGTTCAGTTGGAATGAGCCCTGAGCCACGCTGTCTTTCTAAAGGCGGCGGGTTTTAGTGGACGAGAGCACCCACTGAGCCCCGTGTCTCCACAATTGGTGGCAGCGGTGGGATACTACTCAGCCTGGTTTACACAGGGGAGCTGCAGCGGACTGGTGTTCGTGGACACCGTCCAGGGCTCAACAACCAGGGAGGCACATAAGCATACCCAGCAGGCCATAGGGGAGGCATTCAGGTTTCGGACGCTGCCATGTCCAACCCCACCAGCTCAGCCATGGGACAAGGACAAGAGAGGAGTTACGACCGCTGCAGTAAATGGATGCTACAGGATCTGTGCCAGAGGCGAAAGATTATCTACTGGAACGCTGAGACTCGGTCAGACTTGATCCAGAAATTAGTCCGTTGGGATGCCCAGAATGATGCAGAGGACGATGAGGATCCCGCCGATATTGACCCAGAGGATTTAAACTATGTGCCACATCATGGATCTAGTGACAATCGGGAATCAACTTTGTCCAAAATGGCCCAAGCCACAGCGTTGTTGGATGCATTGGGGCCTAGATCCTCAAGAGAAGAGGGCTTATGTTCTGGAATATGTTTATGGGATTCCAGCTGCAGTACTGCTAATACCAGCCGGTCGAGAAAGATGGTCCCACTACCCAGCAGAAGCTGCGCCAAAACAAAGGACTACAAACAGGGCCTGTGACTCGCCCAATCTATGGCGCTGTTATACATGTGGGCGCCATGGACCTATAGATAAAGATTGTCTCCAAAACCGAGGCCGCATGCTTGGAGCCCATCTACCAGCTCAGCCGGTCAAGAGCCAGGGACTACGAGACACTGGTTCCTCCATTACCCTGGTAAGCCCAGTTACTGTTTCCCCAGAAGACCCTGTACCATATTCCCAATTATCCATCTCCCTGGCTGAGGGCCAGCGCTCAGACATTCCTCTGGCATGTGTGCAGTTGGACCTAAGGACTGACCAGGGAGAGGTCGAGGTGGAGCTTGTGGACAGCCTCCCCACACCTGGTATTTTGGGGACCAACCAGGAAGTGATTGATGTGGGGATTGTGAACAGCCTCCCCACACCTGTCATTGTGGAGACTAATCAGAGCAAGGCTGATGTGGAGCTTATGGACACCGTCCCCACACCAGTTACCTTGGGGTCTGACCAGGAAGAGGTCCATATGGAGTTTATGGACAGCCTCCCCATACCTGTTGTTTCGGGGACTAGCCAGGAGGAAGTTGAAGTGGGGTTCATAGATGGCCCCACCAAGCCTGTTGTTTCGGATACCACTCAAAGGGAAGTGAAAGTGGGGCTTGTGAATTACCTGCTCACACCAGTCATTTTGGAGAATGACCTAGGACAAGGACTATCCAGTCAGTTTGAAGCAGCCATCACCCACCTCCAAGCCAAGCAGGACCCTGATGTGGATCTTTCTAACATCTTTTCCAGAGATGGTTTGCATTCCCGGTCTCCATCATCCACTTCTGAGCCAAGAACCGTGAGTAAGCCTAACCACACTGTGGCTATTGACTGGGGGAGGATTGATAGTGGGAGATTTGTGCAGGCCCAACTCATGGACCCTACCTTAGTGCTTGTCCACAATATGGCTGCTCAACTTGGGGGAGGTAATCAGGGGGAGGTGTATAGATGCGAGCCTCTGTTGCTGACCTCACCATTAAAAAGGACAATGCCGTCAAGTGGAGAAGGATGATTGGAAGCCTATCATGTCTGGCTAATATTAAGAAGGGGGAGGAATGTGACGACATGGACTCTCATGGGTTAAAGTTTCTTAACATTCAGCCAGACGTATTGTTCTACTGTGTGGTAACTCATGTTTGCTTAACTATTGTTTGGGACCAGACCCTTCGGAGCATTCATTGTAATGTAGTTGTGTATTGCTAATCTAATGTGATTACCTTAGTAGCCATTGTCTAGTCGGTGACTCCCAGACTACATGTATACCCTCAGTCTTTCTGTAGACCTCATTTGGATGAACATTGTCCATGCAGCTTGAGATTCATCCAATGGGAGAGGCGCTCTTGTCCAACCAATCGATGAAGACGCAGTGTATCTAAGTGGAAGGCTGTGGCTATAAAAGGGACTTGTTTAAGGGGTGCTTCACACATAGCGAGATCGCTACCGAAATCGCTGCTACGGCACGGTTTCGGTGACGCAACAGTGACCTCATTAGCGATTTCGCTGTATGTGACACTGAGCAGCGATCTGGCCCCTGCTGCGAGATCGCTGCTCGTTACACACAGCCCTGGTTAGTTTTCTTCAAAGGCGCTCTCCCGCTGTGACACACAGATCGCTGTGTGTGACAGCGAGAGAGCGACGAAATGAAGCGAGCAGGGAGCAGGAGCCAGCATCTGGCAGCCTGCGGTAAGCTGTAACCAGGGTAAACATCGGGTAACCAAGGTGGTTACCCGATATTTACCTTAGTTACCAGCCTCCGCAGCTCTCACGCTGCCTGTGCTGCCGGCTCTCTGCACATGTAGCTGCAGTACACATCGGGTTAATTAACCCGATGTGTACTGTAGCTAGGAGAGCGGGGAGCCAGCGCTAAGCAGTGTGCGCGGCTCTCTGCTCTCGCGGTTATGATCGCTGCTTCGGCTTCTGTGTTTGACAGCTAAGCAGCGATCATAACAGCGACTTACAAGGTCGCTGTTACGTCACAGAAAATGGTGACGTAACAGCGACCTCGTTGTCGCTGTCGCTTAGTGTGAACCAGCCCTAAGCCACCAGGTTGTTGATGGATGCTGATGGATCCAGTGTAAGCTCTTTGGAGCTGACTAGAGGATATCTTATGGCTTCAATCTAGGGACTCCGGTTCCGGTTGGAGACCATATCCACAGCCTAGGGATTTCGACTCCGGCTGCCAGGATTGTAACATCATATCAGGACTACCTAAGGAGGACACTCAGGTTGGGACAATCCGGTCACCTGGCTACAGACTTTACAGACCTCACACAGCTTCCTAAATCTGGCGCTATTCCTTTCTCGGTGGGTGCCCGCCGAAAGAGGGGTGCTGCTGGATTGGAGTAAGCGGCCCTGGAACCTCTGAGGCATGGACATTCTAATCCCTGGTGAGCCAGCGGAAGGGTGAAACTCTGTTGCCTGTTACATTTGTGTGTTTTGCTGGTTATGTGTTATGTGCCGTTAATTGTTTGGGGATCCAATAAAGTCTAATTATTGTGGTTCCCTCACCCTGTGTTGTCGGAGTAGTGTTACGCCCACGGTTAAGGAGGCCGGTGTTCAATTGGGATGAGCCCTGAGCCACGCTGTCTTTCTAAAGGCGGCGGGTTTTAGTGGACGAGAGCACCCACTGAGCCCAGTGTCTCCACACCAGCCACTATCAAAAGGCAGAGCAGCTCCGGAATTGAGCATTTCCAGCCACCTGCTACCACCGACCTCTCTGAAAACAGCTGGTGCCGAACCCGGACGATCAGTCATTGATTACCTATCCTAAGAAAAGGTCCTCAATGTTTAAGTATTATTATCATTATTTATTATTATTATAGCGCCATTTATTCCATGGCGCTTTACAAGTGAAAGAGGGTATACATACAACAATTATTAAAAGTACAAAATAGACTGGTATAGGAGGAGAGAGGACCCTGCCCGCTAGGGCTCACAGTCTACAGGGAACGGGTGATGGTACAATAGGTGAGGACAGAGCTGGTTGTGCAGTGGTCTACTGGACTGAGGGCTATTGTAGGTTGTAGGCTTGTTGGAAGAGGTGGGTCTTGAGGTTCCTCTTGAAGCTTTCCACGGTAGGGGAGAGTCTGATATGCTGAGGTAGAGCGTTCCAGAGTATGGGGGAAGCACAGGAGAAATCTTGTACTCGATTGTGGGAAGAGGAGATAAGAGAGGAGTAGAGAAGGAGATCTTGTGAGGATCTGAGGTTGCGTGCAGGTAGGTACCGGGAGACTAGGTCACAGATGTAGGGAGGAGACAGGTTGTGGATGGCTTTGTATGTCATGGTTAATTTTTTGAACTGGAGTCGTTGGGCGATGGGACGCCAGTGAAGGGATTGGCAGAGTGGCGACGCTGGGGAATAGCTATGGGAGAGGTGGATTAAGCTGGCCACAGAGTTTAAGATAGATTAGAGGGGTGCAAGAGTGTTGGAAGGGAGGCCAGAGAGCAGGAGGTTGCAGTAGTCGAGGCGGAAGATGATGAGGGCATGCACTAATGTTTTTGCTGATTCTTGGTTAAGGAAAGCACGGATCCGTAGATATTTTTGAGTTGTAGTCTGCATGAGGTAGTGGAAGTAGTGGACACATTATTTTTATAAACTCCTATAATTTTCTTTTTTTTTTTTGCTTCTGTAGATTGGATGAGTTGTTAAACATCTGGTGCAAAAGTCATGTGAATAGCTCCTTTAGAAATATATTTACTTAGAAATTGCTGACCTGTTTCACACTGCCTTCACCCGCTGTATAGTTGCACGACAATTTTTTTTTTTTTTTGTTAATTACTATAGAGTGATTTGAAATTTGGAAGGCAACAAGAATTTGTTTTTATATACACATGTTTACATGTTTTACATTAGGATATCGGAGATATTCTCCAAAGTCGAGGCCATGAGTTTGGCGTTACTACTGGAAGAAGGAGACGATGTGGATGGTTGGATCTGGTTTTGCTCAGATTTGCTCACATGATCAATGGATTCACAGCGTAAGTTTTGACATATTATTTTACCTGTATATTGTTTGCCAGATTGTTTTGAATGTTAGATTAATGATAGGTTCTGTGTTACAGGCTGGCGCTTACAAAACTTGACATTTTGGATGTTTTTTCAGAAATTAAAGTAGGTGTTTCCTACAAGTTAGATGGTGTAAAGATACCTCACTTTCCAGGTAAGCTTTGTGTTCATGCATCAAGCATGTCATGTATAAAGCAAATCTTTTTACATGTTGTGAGAATTATTTCTTCAGAGTCCCCATCATGCTTGTCTAATGAAGTCTTGGGATTCACAGTGCCCCTACAGATGACTTAACCCCTTTACAATTGCCCTACGGCGATAGAATGGGGTACTTATGCCAGATCGCTGTCTTAAAACGGCTGTCAGAAAAAAGTGAATAGCGCCCCTCAGCGTCGGAAAATCTCCGGGGTTTCAGCTACCGGGGGTAGCTGAGACCCTGGAGATCACGATTCGGGCAGTTTTTTCCCAGTCCCCAGTCTTGTGATCATTGGTATACACCATATACGTTATAGTAAATGACAGCGCCGGTAAAAAATTATTTATCTCCCACATGGCATGATCAAACAGGTCACATGGGAGATAAATCTCCTCCCCGGGTTCCCTCCGGTCCCCCGGTATTGCCAAAGTGCCCCTCCCAACCCCCCTCACGATTGTCCAAGATGGCACGCACGACCAGCGCGCCTGCTGCATTCATCATCCTCATTTGTGTCGCATGTGACCTGTCACATGCGACAGAAATGTCGTCCCCAGGTTCTACCAGATCACCCCCCGGTCTTCCCCGTTACCTGCTGTTACTCCAATCCATGCAATCCCTCCTCCTTCTGAATAGATGGCGGCCGCAAGTGCAGACAGCGGCTGTCACCCAGCTCCTTGCAAGTAGGGACACTGAGCTTTCTGCAGCCACACTCTTCACATGGTGGGCCTGCTGTTCTAGAAAATGGGAGATAGGTTCTCTGAGAGTGCCCCTCATATTCTGGAACCTCTGTTGGATCTATGCAGTGTGAGTGCAGTATTATCACTCAGATTACTGCATCCACACTGCTCACATGGAGAGCATTCTCTTCCAGAAAATTAGGGATAAGTTCTCTGAGCATGCCCCCCGCCCCCCCCCTCCCATATTCTGGAAGGTCCAGAGTCATCGTGGGACCTTCAAAATGGATTACAGCGGACTGGAATTTTTTTTTTTTCGTAATAAATTGGTAAAAGAGGGCATATCTTGGGGAGCATTTTTTTCAAATTTTTTGTCTTTTATTTATATATTATTTTTTTTATTACTGACTGGGTTAGTGATGTCGGGTATCTGTTTAGATACCGTGACATCATAACCTCTGGGCTTGATGCCAGGTGACATTTCAGCTGGTATCAACCCCATATAGTACCATAAATCTGCTTTATAGGTACATTAGGGGCCCTACAAATGCAACATGGTACCTGCAATTTTTTTCAGCCAAATTTTCTTTCCAAAATTCAAATATTACAAATATTACTCCTTCTGTTCCGGGCCCTCCCATTTGTCCAAACAGAAATTTCTGATGACATGTAGGGTATCAACGCACTCGGAAGAAATTGGGTAGCAAATTTTGGGGTCCATTTTGTTGTGTTATTTCTTCTAAAAGTGAATAAATTGGGGCTAGAGCAACATTTTTAGGTAAAATGATTTTTTTTTTTTTTTTTTTCATTCCACATTGCTTTATGTCCTGTAACGCACCTGAAGGGTTAATAAACTTTTTGGGTTAGATTATGAGGGGTGCAGATTTTAGAATGTTGTCACTTCTGGGTGTTTTCTGTCACCGAGGCCCCTCAAAGTCACTTCAAATGTGATGTCCCTAAAAAATGATTTTGTAAATTTTGTTGAAAAAAAAAAAAAAATGGCAAATTGCTGATTTAATACTTTAACATTTAACACAGTGCCACACTGTAGGGATCAACCAGACATGCTCCACGCTGAACAGCACATGGATCATATCACACACCCGGTCCGGCCGGAGGTAGCATACTACTGCTGTTAACTGCATTAGTGTCCTTAGGCATGGTTCCTTTTCCCAATATCCACATAAATACATAAGGAGATTTGAATACAATTTAATCCCAGACAGTCTACATGACATCACGGCCATATGTGGAATAAAGCTCTGTATATCTACAATTAAGTATTGCAATTGCTGAAGAGAACTATACAACAGATATCACATTTGCAGGGCCTCTCCCAACGTATACATGTCCGTTTTCCTTACGAATATATACATACCAACAGATAACTTATGCCTTACATGTGATAATAGTCCAGTCTGATTAAGGCCCAAAGGCCGAAACGTCGACCTTTTTGGACAAATACATGTGTCATCTGTTTTCAAGATTTTTTTGATCCATAAAAATACCTGATTACGCAACCGGTTTTTATTCTTGTGGGGTATACAGTGTGCCGGAGTTCGCTCTCCAAATTTGATATAAAATTTTCTCCTGAGCACCTGTGATTCAGTGACGCAGAGCTTTATCCCAGATATGATATTCTGTTAGGGACCTGGTTTTTATATGAACAGGTAAAGTTATATCAAATCCCTACTCCCTCGTAATAACATCTTTAGGTCACCCATGATATTCGAACAACTTTTTTTAAATCAGATACTTTTTTATTAAAACAGAGTACATACAACAGAATAACAAATCGGCATCCAAATTAAATTTATCACATCTATTACCCCTTTAACTCCCCCTCCCGCCCCCTCCCCCACCCCGGCAGCAACACTTCTCCCCGATACTACATCCCATATAGTACACACTTATAATACCCTTCAACTGTAGTATAGCAACCATCCCGTTGTGCAGGAGGAACAACTAGTAACACAAATAAAACAAAACATACACATCAGAGGTCTCAGACGGCTATCCCCGTCCCATATCAGTTTACTGGTCCATCACTCGTCTTATTCGCATTGCAGCCAAGGAGACCAGAGCTTCTCAAACATTTTAACATTCCCCCTTCTTTCATACACTCCCTGTTCCAGCTGAAGAATACACTCCACCCTTTTAATGTACTCTCCCCTGGTCGGGGGGTCTTTTTTAATCCAGGACCTGACGATTAGCTTTCTTGCCGCATACAGCAGCCTAGCAATGACAATTTTCATAGTATTTTCCACCCCAAGCTCCTCAACATATCCCAATAGGCATAGCACTGGTTCCCTGGGGAGGACACACCCATATGTTCTTCCTATCTTGTGGATAACCTTAGTCCAAAAGGAGACCAGTCTCGGACAAGACCACATCATGTGAAAAATACCTGCGTCAGATCCCTGACACCTTGGACACTCCGAATTCCTTTTCAACCCCATTTTAAACATCAGTAAGGGAGACCTATATACCCGGTGAATCACGTATAGGTGAGACAGTCTGGCCGGTTCGCTCATGGAAAGTTTAGGGACATACTCCAGGATACTCTCCCACACCTCCTCCGTTATCGGCCCAACTTCCTCCTCCCATTTAGATTTAGTTTTAATTGGGTATTCTAACAGAAAGGTATGTAGTATATCTTTATACGTGCCAGAAATGATCCCTTTAGTGCTTCCTCCGCCCTTACACACATACTCCAGTACCAGGTCAGTCTGTATGGCCACACTTTGTTTAGCCGCTTGGGCTGCAATCGCATGTTTTAATTGTCTGTAGTGGAGCCAGCCGGACGCCGGTAACTGAAACTCACTCTGTAACTGCGGGAACGATTTCACAATTCCTCCGTCCAATATCTGATGCATGTATATCACCCCCCTGCGTCTCCACTCCTCAATATTCCCCATTTTCTGAATCTCCGGGAGATTACTGTTATCCCAGATAGGTGTAAACTTAGTTAACCGGGTCACCCCTCTCACCCTTTTCAGCCTATCCCAGGTCTTATTTATAAGTGCCATTGTAGGAGATGTTCTACCCAGGAGCCCCACCGCACCATCCTCTAGTCCCATCACCAATGGACTTCTACCCACTATGTATTCCAGTACTTCTTTAATGCCCCCATCTTTCTCTCGATCAGACCAACCCCTGAGGTGTTGACATTGCGCCGCTATATAATACAATTCCGGATTTGGGATTGCTAGACCCCCCTCATCCTTCGGCCTTTGTAAAGTCTCTAATCGCACCCTAGGCTGCTTTTTACCCCACACCAGGTCCCTAAACAGCGAGTTTATCCCTTTAAATCTTTTCCTTGAAATACAAACAGGGGCATTGTGCAGTATGTATAGGAGTTTAGGCATTACTACCATCTTTAGTAAATTAACCCTTCCAACAACTGACAAATGTAGCTTGTTCCAGGCATCCACCTTGGTTCTCAATTTTTTCAGGAGCGGCCATAAGTTCACCTGTATGTATTTTTCTACTGGCAGAGATATCTGGATACCTAGATATTTAAATTCGTCCACATTCTTCAATTTGTTAGCCCCAGTATCCTCATTTGTCCAGGCTACTTCCCCATCCACCTTAAAGAGGCTCGATTTAGACCAATTAATGGTCAGTCCCGAAACTTCTCCAAATTTCTCTATTATCTGCATGGCATGATCCAATGAGGCTGATGGATCCCCCAAGAAAAGTAATAAATCGTCAGCATAAAGAGCTATTTTCTCCTCTAAATGCCCATACTTAAATCCATGGATCTCCTTTGTTTTCCTAATGGCCGCCGCCAGAGGCTCTATTGCAATAGCAAATAGGAGCGGCGATAGTGGGCAGCCCTGCCTCGTTCCCCGGTGCAACTCAAACGCTGAGGAGGTCATACCGTTAACTCTAACTTTAGCAGTAGGCCTATTATACAACAGCTGCACCCACTTTACAAACCGTGGGCCAAAACCCATATGCTGCAACACTTTCCACAGATACCCCCACTCAACACTATCGAACGCTTTCTGGGCATCTAACGAAGCGATCACCCTCCGGCCAGGGTTGTCAGGCGGCAACTGTAGATTAAGGTACAATCTCCTGATATTAGCAGCTGTCGACCTATTGGCCATGAACCCTGATTGGTCCATATGGATTAGGTTAGATATAACTCCAGTCAGCCGGTTTGACAACACCTTAGCCAGAAGCTTCACGTCCGCTGTTAATAACGAGATGGGTCTATATGAGTCTGGAAGCCTCGGATTTTTATCCTCCTTAGGAATTACTACTATTATTGCTTCTCATAGATTCAGGCAATACACCTTCCCCCTCCGCCACCTCAAAGACTTTCAATAGTTTGGGTAATAGGATTTCTTCTAACTGTTTATAAATTTCAACTGGTAGCCCATCTGCTCCCGGTGCCTTGTCATTGCTCATGCCATGCAGAGCGCCCTCCAGTTCATCAATGGTAATAGGTGACTCCAGTTTATCTCTATCCGCCACAGACAACACCGGAAGCTCACCTCGCTCAAGAAATGAGTCCACCTCTTCCACCCTCATCTCTCCGCTAGAAGAATATAGCGTGCGATAGAAATCTTTAAAGACTCCAAGGATCTCCTCAACCTCAGTGACCTGTGTCCCCTCCACCGTGTCCATACCATGCACAAATGAACTACTCCTTTGAGCTGCAGCTATGACCGATAATAGATGACCAACTTTTTCCCCCTCCTCATAAAAATGCAATTTTTGGAATGCCTGCTTCCTTACCGCCTTCTCCAAAAGCATCTTATTAACCTGTTCATGAGCCTGCCTAAGATTTTGCTTCGCGTCCGTAGTAGTACTCCGGATTGCTTCCAGCTCTGCCTTATCTAAGGCCTCCAGCCTATCTTTCTCATCCTGCCTCGTCTGTGTTTTACGTTTACAGATATCCCTGAACAGGAGCCCCCTGAGGTATGCCTTCATCGCATCCCATACCACCAGCGGACCAGTGCTACCCTCGTTGTGGATAAAGAAATCCCCAAGATCCCGTTCTATATTCCCCATATTAATATGACGGATCCATGCTGGATGAAGCTTCCACTCTCCCCTCCTTCCCCCTGTCAGGGTCCCCCGTCGTATGGACACTAGAATTGGGCTATGATCTGAAATCACTCTTGTCAGATATTGCACGTCACTTATCATTGCATCCATCAGATCACTAGCTAGAGCCATGTCAATGCGGGACAGAGTGTTATGCGAAGCCGAATAACAAGAGAAGCAGGATACCCTCCCATTCCTCACTCGCCAGGCATCCACCATTCCAAGTTCCCCAATAAGAGTGCCAAATGAAGTCATAGAACTATCCTGAATACCTGGAGGTCTACTACTCCTATCCCAGTACAGATCTATCACATTATTGAAGTCCCCCACCAGTAAAAAAGGGATTACTCCCCCCTTCTCAGAGAACTCCCTTATCTCCCTTAGTTTGGTGCACTTATATGGAGGTGGTATATATATTGCAGCTATACACATGAGTCTGCCAAATATTTTACACTTGACGGCCACACACTGTCCCTCTTTATCCACATACACTTCTATCTCTTCATATTGCACAGAGTTATGGATCAGCAGTGATACACCCCTTGCATAGTTGGAAAAGGTGGAATGATAGGCCTTCTGCACCCATCTCCTATTTAAAACATGTGTTGTCTCCTTTGTTAGATGCGTTTCTAGTAGACATATTACTGACGGGTTCTGGTCTTGAACATATTTAATTATTGCCGCTCTCCTAGACCTATCTGATAACCCTCTAATATTCCAACTCAACACCTTAATTCTATCCCCCATTATCCCACCCAGTAAAACCATCAAACCTTGTAGTATCTCCCCATGCTGCCTCTACCCTACCCCTTTCCCCCCTCCCCCCCTGCTCCCCTCCCCTCCTACTCCCCACCACTTCCTGTTTTCGAGTACTCCCGTGAAGCATCGGGTTTTCCAAACCTGGTCCATAATCCCTACTAAATTCCCCCCTACCTCCCTCGCCTTCCCCTCTTAGACACATTTTAAAACTCGTCCCTTTTCCAACAATTCTCCACTCCCCCCCTTTCTATGTATAATCATATTCCACTCGACCAATATAACAGTAAAATGGCGAACAGTAATTAAACTGGAATCTCAATTTGTAAATACCACCACCGCGCCAAATTAGGCAGTCCCCATGTCCTGCGAAGCTCACATCAAACCCTTCGCATTCCCCCTGCATACTACCTCAATCCCAAAGGGAAGGAGAAAAAAAAAAAAAAGAAAAAAAGAAAAAACAAGAAGGGTCCCCTGTAAGCTCCTAAGGATGTTGTAGAGCCTCAGCCGGCCTTCTCCAACACACTGCAGATTCAGACAGTCAGCTCATTCCTTCAAACGGATCCGCTTTTCGTTTGCGTCCAACCACTGCATGGCTTCCTCTGGAGTTGTAAAAAAGTGCACCCGCTCCAACGCCGTCACTCTTAGCTTTGCCGGGAACATCATTGAGTATTGCACCCCCATCTCTCGCAGGCGCCTCTTTACTCCTGTAAAAGTCATACGTAGCTTTTGAACAGAAATGGAGTAGTCCGGGTATATGGAAATTCTCTGGCCGTCAATCATAAGATCCTCCATGTCTCTTGCCTTTCGCAGTATAGTGTCCCTGTCTCTGTAGTTGAGGAGCTTGGCTAGCATAGTGCGAGGGCCCCTGCCTGCTGGTTGTGGCTGCATCGGGACTCTGTGTGCACGTTCCACAGCAAAGAGCTTGGATAAGACATTAGCACCCATTTTCCCCCTGAGCCAGTCTTCTACATATTCAGTGGGGTTTCTTCCTTCCGCTTTCTCAGGGATGCCGACAATTCGGATGTTATTTCTTCTAGAGCGGTTCTCTAAATCATCATTTTTTGCCATGATTTCAGCTATCTGCTGTGCAAATGTTTTTTCAGACTTTTGTAGTTTTGTAATATGATCCTCTGTTATCCCCACTCTCTCCTCTACAGCCGTTGTTCTCAGATCTGCTTTCTTGAGGTCTTTCTTAATGTCAGCAACCTCTGCCTGTAATCCCTTAACTTGCTTCGTCAGGGAAGTCAGAGCCTCTTTACAAAAAGACACCACTGCAAAAATGTCCTTTAAAGTGGGGTTTTCTGGAGCCTGGTCTGCACTATGTGCTTCCTCCACTTCTGTCTTATCTTGCTGCTTTTCACCATCCCCCATCTCATCAGAGCTGGCATTGTCTTCTCCCTCCTCACCTCTGTTATCTGTATGCTGATGTGATTTCTCTGAAGTCCAGGCAAATTTCTCCAGCCTTGCCGCGACCTGCATCCTCTCCTGACAGGCTGCATTAACTTTCTCAGTTTCCTGCCTTATCATGGCACCATCCTGAGAGCTGGGGACTTTCCCGCCTCCATTATCTTTTTGCCTGTGACTGACCATGGCACCTCTCTGCATCCACCAGACTCACTCCATATAAGTCCTCACCACCTTATCTTCCTGACAGCCGGCTGAGGCAGTGATAACAGCGGTATTCAGGGATTTATCAAGGGAGTTTGCAGGAGAGCTCCACAAACACGTCTCTTCACATTGCCGTCCAGGCCACGCCCTCAAAATCATTCGAACAACTTTACATAGGGGATGTGCCCCCTGCCCATTCAGTCTCACGGTTATATAGTGTAACGGCAGACGGGACTCCGCTTCGTTTCTTTTCTAAGTGGGAGGAGGACCTGGGGAGACCTATTTCTGGGGAGGACCGTGCCAAGATTCTATTATTTACCAAACTCTCCTCTTCATGTGCTCTGACCTAGGAGAAAAGTTACAAAATTTTGATACGATGGTATAGGTGTCCGACTACTAGTAGAGCCATGTTTCCTGGAGCTCCCGATACCTGTTGAAGATGTTTGCGCAAGAGGGGCTTTTACATACACACCTGGTGGCAATGCCACCCTATAAGGAAATTTTGGGACGATGTGTTCAACGTCTTCAACAAGGGTTCCGGGATGGGAATCTGGGCTTCCCCTGAGCTTGCCCTTTTGTCCCTGAGTGATTTCTCCATTGCTAAATACAAGAAGAACATCCTCAGGCACTTCTTGGCAGCTGCACGGAGACTGATCTCCAGATTATGGAAACAGGCGAAGACCCCTTCTAGATCCGAATTCGTTGCAAAACTCAATGAGATTTTCAGGATGGAAGAACTAATAGGTCAGGCAACAGACTTTGGCGAAAGTTTTAGACGTGTGGACTCCCTGAGTTCTATTTAGGGACTCCTCGGAATTGGAACTCTGAATCACGGGATAACTGTGTTGGATCGGTGTTGGGGCGGGTTGGGGTTCGGGCACCCTATGCAGGACCTATTCTATCTCCCTTGGCTTCTCTTACTTTCTTCTCTTTATTTTTCATGCATTCTTACCTTCTAAGCTTTCTACATTATTCCTCCCTCTTTCGCTTTCTCATTTGTCTCTTTTTTTCTATTAAAACAAGTGTGTTTTAATATTATGTGCATCGGACACAAGAACTGTTGTACCGACTACAAATGTTATATGTGAATTTTTTTCTCTTATGGTATGGTTGCAATGATTAATTCTTGGATAATTGGCCCTTGATATTTTGTCTATAATAACTTCAATACACTTTGATTTGAACAAAATGCACGTAATGGTGAAGTGTGGGTGCATTACTGTAGGACAAAGTATTCCTATGGAGCTGTCCATAGTGCCGCCTTCTAACTACAAACTCTTCCTAGTCTGAGCTTTTAGTTAATGTGATGCTACCAACTGCAACTCGATGATACTTGGCTATTTTTGTTAACTCGGCTGCATTTGACACTAGAAATACGATACACCTTTAAAGCCTGCTTTACACACTTCAATAAATCTTTCAATCCGTCGTCGGGGTCAAGTTGTAAGTGACGCACATCCGGCATCGTTCGTGAGGTATTTGCGTGTGAAACCTACATGCGATCGATATTGAACGAAAATACGGTGATCGCATACACGTCGTTTATTCCTCATACATTGGACGTTTAGTAGTACGAAACTAGTCAATTGAAACATGTGACATCCCTCATACGATTTTGGTGTCTGATGCTATGTGCGCAGGTGTGCGCTCTGAACCGCAGCTTAAAAAAGGTCTGCTTCAGAGTGCAGCTGAAAAGCTGCGTTCTGAAGCGCCTCACAATGTCTGTCATGCACTAATCTCTGTCAGTCCGTCACTATCTCTGTCCCTCTCTCTCTGTCTATGTCAGTCTATCCCCCTCTCTCATATACTCACCGATCCCCGGCGCTGCACGGCATTCACACTGCTGAGGCGGCTTTTACTGTTTTGAAAAAGCCGGCCGCCCATTAAACAATCTGGTATTCCCTGCTTTCCCCGCCCACCGGCGCCTATGATTGGTTACAGTGAGACACGCCCCCACGCTGAGTGACAGGTGTCACACTGCACCCAATCACAGCAGCCGGTGGGCGTGTCTATACTGTGTAGTGAAATAAATAATTAAATAATTAAAAAAAACGGCGTGCGGTTCCCCCCAATTTTAAAACCAGCCAGATAAAGCCATACGGCTGAAGGCTGGTATTCTCAGGATGGGGAGCTCCACGTTATGGGGAGCCCCCAGCCTAACAATATCAGCCAACAGCCGCCCAGAATTGCCGCATACATTATATGCGACAGTTCTGGGACTGTACCCGGCTCTTCCCGATTTACCCTGGTGCGTTGGCAAATCGGGGTAATAAGGAGTTATTGGCAGCCCATAGCTGCCAATAATATATACGGATAAGGCTGCACATCAAACTTAGATAATAGTATAATGCCTCAAGCATATGGACAAATATTGGAATATACAATGAAAAATGCTACTTGCTAATTTGAACATGTGAATAATGAATTGCATACCTGCCATGACTATTAGGAAAAAGGAGATATTTAGCAATCGCATTGATCAATGTAACTGAGCCCCAAGGCCTCGTCAAGGCATATCTCTATATTGGGGTCCCTAGCTCTGTGACCCTAACTGTGTGTCATCTCATTGCAATTAAAAACTGCCAGTTACTCACTGGTGACCGCTAATCAGGACGCGGCACAGACAGAGCCGCAGCATGACCGTGAAGTCGGGTGAGGTTCACCCGAGTTCATTCTGACAGTGCGGCTCTGTCTGTGTCTGCTGTCATCTGCCATTCAGCTCTGCTACATGGCTGTCTGTGTCTGCTGTCAGCGGCTATGTAGCAGAGCTGAATGGCAGATGACATAGTAAAAACGCATCTCTACACATTACACACGCTTGGCAAGTCAATAAATAAAAAAAACAAAGGGTGCCCGATGCATACGTCACAGAACACATGATCTAAAGGATCGCACACAATATTGATCAATTTAACATAGGCTACTAACGCACGTGTGACAGCAAATGAACGACCTACGTGCAATCTCATTAGATCGCATATGCGACCTGGGCGTGTCACATCGCATACGAGATCGCATCCCTAATTGTAAGGTGTAAAGCTGGCTTAACTCTTATGTCAAATTTGACATTCGCAAGCTTAAGGAAGAGTAGAGGCTGAGAATAAGGTGGAGAGGGGTCATATATATATCCCAGCAAACTTGTTTACATATTTTTTATTTTAAAATTTGGTTCAAACAAAACAAATTATTCACACCGTAAAATTTAACAACAATTAGTCAAATTACAATCTAAAGTTAAATTAACATTACATTTTTGAAATAGAAAAAGTGGGGCAGAGGAAAGGTGGAAAACAAAAAAAGAGGGGGGAGAGGGAAAGGCTATAGGATTAAAAAAGGTAAACTAGAGTTGTAGTACAGTTTTGGCTGAAAATTTAAACTGAATCTCTTAACACATAAATTGCTAACGTAACTATTAGAATAAAAGAAGACTGAGAATAGAATTAAATCATTTGTACAGTTAGTAGCTCCACTAACTCAAGGATTTAACCCCTTCCCGACCTTTGACGCACCATATGCGTCATGAAACCTTGTGCCTTCCCGACCTTTGACGCACCGTATGCGTCATGGCGGGTTTCCGTTCCTGCAGCGCTGGTGACCGGGTTTACTGAAATGTCACCAGCGCTGCAGGTACATAAGGACTTGTAGTTGAGCCCAGGGGGGGTGACTTTGCCGTCCATGTGACGCTATCCCTCCAATCAGATCTGGAGGAGCGATGTGACCGGTGGGTACCCTCCTCCTTCAGCTTCATCCTGACCGTGGACTGCGACGCTGAAGAGGAGGGTCACCTGCTGCCGCTGCCACCGCTATCTGCCACCACCGATCACCATCCGGTAAGTTTTCTGTCTTCCGCCCCCACCCCACTGTCTTCCGCCCCCCCCCCCCCCTCCCGTTGTCTGCTCCCCCCGCCGTCCGATTCTACCCCCCCTAACCCACACTGACCTCCACTGCCTTTCTCGACCTCCGCTTCCTGTGATCACTCTCCGCCGGTGTCCTGCTTCTTACACCCGGCTGATGTGAGTGACTGCTGCTGCTGCCAGTGATCAATCCCCCGCCCTGGTGATCACTGGGCAGCAGGGGGCCGATCACTGGGCAGCAGGGGGCCGATCACTGGGCAGCAGGGGGCCGATCACTGGGCAGCAGGGGGCCGATCACTGGGCAGCAGGTGGGTGATCACTGGGCAGCAGGGGGGTGATCACTGGGCAGCAGGGGGATGATCACCCGAACCCCCCTGCGCCCCTGCGATCACCCCACCTGCATCTCTGCGACCTGCGCCCCTGCAATCTGCTCCCCTGTGATCGCCCCACCTGCGCCCCTGCAATCTGCGCCCCTGCGATCGCCCCACCTGCGCCCCTGGGATCGCCCCTGCGATTTGCGCCCGTGCTACCTGCGCCCCTGCGATCGCCCCACCTGCTCCCCTGCGATTGCGTCCCATCTGCGCCCCTGCGATTGCGTCCCCCTGCGCCCCGGTGATTACGCCCCTGTGATTATGCATCCCTGCGACTGCACCCCTGTGATTATGCGTCCCCCCTGCTCCCCGGTAATTACACCCCTGCGATTGCATCCCCCTGTGATTGCATCCCCCTGTGATTGCGTCCCCCTGCGCCCCGGTGATTGCGCCACAGTGATTACGGCTCCTGCATCTCCTCAGCCCTCTCCTGCAGTAGAAAGTTTCACCAAACTCTTGCACATACACATGCACACTAAAATAAAGTTTAGGGTTTGGGGGTTTTTTGCACACGCACACACAAATGTCCTGCTCGTCCCTCCGTAGCTGATAGAGAGGGAGAGGGTCCCATTTTTCTCTATTTCTCCCACTCTTCCTCCTCCAGTGACACAGACTTGACGTCGCAGGACAAGAAATCGTCCGGCGGCCGGGAGGAGAAGAGCCGGCGGCCGGGAGGAGAAGAAGCCGGAGGCCATGGAGGAAGACCCACAGTAAAGTGTGAGTAACCCCCAACCTAGCGCTAGTGCACTAAACCACACACGCCAAACTGAAGTACATTACACCACACTAACCTGAAATACACTACGTCAGGTTGGTATGCAGTGTATATAGTGTACGTCAGGTTGGTGTGTGTGTTGTAGTGTACATCAGGTAGTGTGTGTGTGTGTGTGTGTGTGTGTGTGTGTGTGTGTGGTGTATACTACACCACACATCAACCTGACACACACCAACCTGAGGTACACTACCCTATACCACACTGCACACCAACCTTACTTAGTGTATGTTAGGTTGGTGTGCGGTGCATGTCAGGATGGTGTGTACGTACACTAAACCACACACACACATCAACCTGACCTACACTACACCACATACCAACTTGACATACACTACGTCAGGTTGGCATGTGGTGTAGTGTAGGTCAGGTTGATGTAGTGTACGTCAGGTTGGTATGTGTGGTGTAGTATACACCACACACACCATCCTGACATACACCACACACCAACCTAACATACACTAAGTTAGGTTGGTGTGTGGTGTGGGGTGTAGTGTACGTCAGGTTGATGTGTGTGTGTGTGTGTGTGTGTGTGTGTGTGTGGTAAACACCACACACACCAACCTGATGTATACTACACTACACACACACACCAACCTGACGTATACTACACTACACACACACACACACCAACCTGACATACACTACGTATTCTCCATACGCCACATGGTGTCCGTAAATAATTGGAGCTAATTTTCCATTCAAATCGTTAGCAGACACCATGTCGCGTATGGAGAGCCCCTGTGTGCCTACACATTGGTGCGCCCCCAAAAGTGACCCCCATTTTGGAAACTAGACCTCCCAAGGAACGTATCTAGATGCATAGTGAGTACTTTGAACCTCCAGGTGCTTCACAAATTGATCCGTAAAAATGAAAAAGTACTTTTTTTTCACAAATTTTCTTTTAGCCTCAATTTTTTTTCATTTTCACATGGGCAACAGGATAAAATGGATCCTAAAATTTGTTGGGCAATTTCTCCTGAGTACATAGATACTTCATATGTGGTCATAAACCACTGTTTGGGCGCACAGCAGGGCTCGGAAGGGAAGGAGCGCCATTTGACTTTTTGAATGGAAAATTAGCTCCAAAAGTTAAATAGCGCTCCTTGCCTTCCGAGCCTTGCCGTGCACCCAAACACTTGATTTCCACCACATATGAGGTATCTGTGTACTCAGGAGAAATTGCACAATACGTTTTATGGTGTAATTTTTCCTGAGACCCTTGTGAAAAAAAGCTACCTGGTTGAAGTAACAATTTTGTGGTAAAAAAAAATATAAATATTTTCATGGCTCAACGTTATAAACTTCTGTGAAGCCCCCAGGGGTTCAAAGGGCTCACTAAACCTCTAAAAAAAAATTCCATGATGGGTCGAGTTTCCAAAATGGGGTCACTTGTGCAGGAGTTCCATTGTGTAGGTACCTCAGGGGGTCTCCAAACGCAACATGGCGTCCCCTTACGATTCCAGACAATTTTGCGTTTGAAAAGTTAAATGGCACTTCTTGCCTTCCGAGCCTTGCCGTGCACCCAAACACTTGATTTCCACCACATATGAGGTATTTGTGTACTCAGGAGAAATTGCACAATAAATTTTATGGTGTAATTTTTCCTGATACCCTTGTGAAATGCTACATTTTATGGCTAAAGTAACATTTTTGTGTAAAAAAAAAAAAAAAAGTAAATTTTCATTTTATCCTTCCACATTGCTTTGATTCTTGTGAAGCACCTAAAGGGGTAATAAACTTCTTGGATGTGGTTTTGAGTAGCCTGAGCGATACAGTTTTTAGAATGGGGTCACTTTTGGGTATTTTCTGTCACCTAGGCCTCTCAAAGTCGCTTCAATGTGATGTGGTCCCTAAAAAAAAGTTTTTTGTAAATTTTGTTGGAAAAATGAGAAATTGCTGATGAACTTTGACCCCTTCTAACTTCCTAACAAAAAAAAAATTTGTTTTGAAAATTGCACTGGTGTAAAGTAGACACGTGGGAAATTTTATTTAGTAACTATTTTGTGTGACATATTTCTCAGATTTACGGGCATAAAATTTCTAATTTTGAAAATTACGCAATTTTCTAAATTTTCGCCAAATTTCTGAAATTTTCACAAATGAAAAAATATCGGCCTAAATCTACCACTTTCATGAAGTACAATATGTCACAAAAAAACAATCTCAGAATCGGTAGGATCCGTTGAAGCGTTCCACAGTTATAACCTCATAAAGGGACACTGGTCAGAATTGCGCAAAATGGCGAGGTCAGTAAGGTCAAAATAGGCTGGGGGCTGAAGGGGTTAATATAATAAGATTGGGATTGAAGTTTTTTGATCAAAGGTTCAATCTGACCGGGTACTTATCATATAATCTATCTTTCAAAGCAAATTTAAATTCGTAAAGATTGTGCGAGGAAATTCTTTCTATTACTTCATGTATAGATGGAACATTAGTATTTCTCCAGTTGGCAGCAAGGAGATTTTTAATCACTTGTATGATATGACAGGTAATATGTCTATAATTTAAGTTAATCTATCCCAATTGATAGCAGAACTAATTCCGCAGAGAGACTAATTTCAGATGAGGCTACATTATGGAGGAGAATTTCTATATGTCTCCACAATTCCTTCAGTTTTGGACAACTCCAAAAAACATTTTTTTTTAACTCCCCTCCCCCCCCCCCCTTTCCCGCACGGATTGGCCGCTCGACTTGGACAGGTCCCGCCCCCCGCACGCATTCCCCGAACCCACACGGAGCCCCGACTCCCAGGTGACTGCTGCACCCCCGGAAGCCCACACCGGTAAGACAAAGTGGAGAAAAGGCCGAATGTGTGAAACCACTAGCTTACCCCGGCTCCCGGCACACGTGTGCCGGAGCCGGCGTAGGCTGATAACCATGGTACACATCGTGTAACTATAGAAACCGCTTTCCTTAGTTACCCGATGTGTAACATGGTTACTAGCTTACCCCGGCTCTTGGCACACGTCTCTGTCGCTTTGAATAGTTACTTACTTTTTCTCCACTTTCTCAAATCCGGCACGCTCCCGTGCACAGTACAGTGGCCGCGCTACAAGCTCCGATCATGTGTTGTCATGTGAAGGGAGCATGTGACCAGGAACTTGCGGCGCGGCCACTGTACTGTACACGGTGTATGGGAGCGCGCCGGATGTTTGAAACCACTAGCTTCCCCCGGCACACGTGTGCCGGAGCCGGCGTAGGCTGGTAACCATGGTACACATCGGGTAACTATAGAAACCGCTTTCCTTAGTTACCCGATGTGTAACATGGTTACTAGCTTACCCTAGCTCCCTGCCCATTCAGATCGTTTGTCTCCTGCTGTCAAACACGCTGATGCGTGCTGCACAGCAGGAGACCAACAAGCACAAAATTTAACCAGCATTGTCGCTTTGCATAGTTACCCGATGTGTACCATAGTTACCAGCTTACCGACGTACGCTGGTAGCCATGGTACACAATCCTGTAACTATGGAAAGCGCTTTGCTTACTTACCCGAATGTGTACCATGGTTACCAGCTTACACCGGCTCCCGGCACACGTGTAACCTACATACACATTCTAGACTACCCGATACGTTAGAATCGGGCCACCTTCCAGTCTTATTATAAGATTCTTGTATGGATATACAGGTAGAATTCGAGTATGTATAGGTTAACGCAGATTTCTGCTAGATTGAAATGTCGTATTCAATTGTTTTTCCCAATATTCCATATATTTCAATTTCTTAAACGTATAGTCCTCATTAAAAATTGAATATGTTACTGGTATTTCATAAGCCTATGTTTAATGGATTGTTTAGTAAGTCTATGATGAAGGTGGGTAATTTTTTTGATAGAAGATGTGTTTCTTGCAGAAACTCCCATATAAGAGTCAATTTATATTTCTGATATTGGTAGATTGTATTTTATAAGTAATATGTCAAAAGGAATAATATCAGTAATAATGCCAGCAAACGTGTGTGTGTGTGTGTGTGTGTGTATATATATATGTGTATATGTATATGTGTATGTGTATATGTATATGTGTGTGTGTATATATATATGTATGTATGTTATATTATATATAATAATATATAATATAAAAATGTGTCCATGAAGCGCGTCCAAGTAATAGATATAAATGATGTACTGCAATTAAGGGGAAGGGATTAATGCTTGACTCAATCTCCCTTAAGCCTGCTTTACACACTTCAATAAATCTTTCAATCCGTCGTCGGGGTCAAGTTGTAAGTGACGCACATCCGGCATCGTTCGTGATGTATTTGCGTGTGAAACCTACATGCGATCGATATTGAACGAAAATACGGTGATCGCATACACGTCGTTTATTCCTCATACATTGGACGTTTAGTAGTACGAAACTAGTCAATTGAAACGTGTGACATCCCTCATACGATTTTGATGTCTGAGGCTATGTGCGCAGGTGTGTGCTCTGCACCGCAGCTTAAAAAAGGTCTGCTTCAGAGCGCAGCTGAAAAGCTGCGTTCTGAAGCGCCTCACAATGTCTGTCATGCACTAATCTCTGTCAGTCCGTCACTATCTCTGTCCCTCTCTCTCTGTCCATGTCAGTCTATCCCCCTCTCTCATATACTCACCGATCCCCGTTCCCCGGCGCTGCACGGCATTCACACTGCTGAGGCGGCTTTTACTGTTTTGAAAAAGCCGGCCGCCCATTAAACAATCTGGTATTCCCTGCTTTCCCCGCCCACCGGCGCCTATGATTGGTTACAGTGAGACACGCCCCCACGCTGAGTGACAGGTGTCACACTGCACCCAATCACAGCAGCCGGTGGGCGTGTCTATACTGTGTAGTGAAATAAATAATTAAATAATTAAAAAAAACGGCGTGCGGTTCCCCCCAATTTTAAAACCAGCCAGATAAAGCCATACGGCTGAAGGCTGGTATTCTCAGGATGGGGAGCTCCACGTTATGGGGAGCCCCCAGCCTAACAATATCAGCCAACAGCCGCCCAGAATTGCCGCATACATTATATGCGACAGTTCTGGGACTGTACCCGGCTCTTCCCGATTTACCCTGGTGCGTTGGCAAATCGGGGTAATAAGGAGTTATTGGCAGCCCATAGCTGCCACTAAATCCTAGATTAATCATGTCAGGCGTCTATGAGACACCTTCCATGATTAATCTGTAAATTACAGTAAATAAACACACACGCCCGAAAAAAATCCTTTATTGGAAATAAAAAACACACACACATTCCCTGGTTCACCACTTTAATCAGCCCCAAAAAGCCCTCCTTGTCCGGCGTAATCCAGGATGCTCCAGCGTCGCATCCAGCGCTGTTGCATGGAGGTGACCGGAGCTGCAGCACACACAGCCGCTCCGGTCACCTCCACGCAGGTAATGAAGACTGCCGCGCGATCGCGCTACTCACCTCAGTTGCTGCGTGGAGGTGAGAGGAGCGGCGGTGAGTAGCGCGATCAGCTGATCTGTCACTGAGGTTACCCGCGGCCACCACTGGATCCAGTGACAGCGGGTAACCTCAGTGACAGCTCAGCTGATCGCGCGGCTGTCTTCATTACCTGCGTGGAGGTGACCGGAGCGGCTGTGTCTGCTGCTGCTCCGGTCACCTCCATGCAGCAGCGCTGGATGCGACGCTGCATCATCCTGGATTACGCCGGACAAGGAGGGCTTTTTGGGGCTGATTAAAGTGGTGAACCAGGGAATGTGTGTGTGTTTTTTATTTCCAATAAAGGATTTTTCGGGTGTGTGTTTATTTACTGTAATTTACAGATTAATCATGGAAGGTGTCTCATAGACGCCTGACATGATTAATCTAGGACTTATTGGCAGCTATGGGCTGCCAATAACTCCTTATTACCCCGATTTGCCAACGCACCAGGGTAAATCGGGAACAGCCGGGTACAGTCCCAGAACTGTCGCATATAATGTATGCGGCAATTCTGGGCGGCTGTTGGCTGATATTGTTAGGCTGGGGGGCTCCCCATAACGTGGAGCTCCCCATCCTGAGAATACCAGCCTTCAGCCGTATGGCTTTATCTGGCTGGTTTTAAAATTGGGGGGAACCGCACGCCGTTTTTTTTAATTATTTAATTATTTATTTCACTGCACAGTATAGACACGCCCACCGGCTGCTGTGATTGGGTGCAGTGTGACACCTGTCACTCAGCGTGGGGGGCGTGTCTCACTGTAACCAATCATAGGCGCCGGTGGGCGGGGTAAGCAGGGAATACCAGATTGTTTAATGGGCGGCCGGCTTTTTCAAAACAGTAAAAGCCGCCGGAGCAGTGTGAATGCCGTGCAGCGCCGGGGAACGGGGATCGGTGAGTATGAGAGAGGGCTGGTCACTTCAGTTACTCAGGAGTTTAGCGGTCACCGGTGAGTCCTTCACTGGTGACCGCTAATCAGGACGCGACACAGACAGAGCCGCAGCATGACAATGAAGTCGGGTGAAGTTCACCCGAGTTCATTCTGACAGTGCGGCTCTGTCTGTGGCTGCTGTCATCTGCCATTCAGCTCTGCTACATGGCTGTCTGTGTCTGCTGTCAGCGGCCATGTAGCAGAGCTGAATGGCAGATGACATAGTAAAAACGCATCTCTACACATTACACACGCTTGGCAAGTCAATAAATAAAAAAAAAAAAGGGTGCCCGATGCATACGTCACAGAACACATGATCTAAAGGATCGCACACAATATTGATCAATTTAACATAGGCTACTAACGCACGTGTGACAGCAAATGAACGACCTACGTGCAATCTCATTAGATCGCATATGCAACCTGGGCGTGTCACATCGCATACGAGATCGCATCCCTAATTGTAAGGTGTAAAGCTGGCTTTAAGGGGTGCATATAAATAATGATCCCGAGTTATGTGAAATTCATGTACTATGCCACCTGGAAAAAAAAAATTAGGTGAGTTTAGAACAAATCAACGACTGTGGCCAGCTCTTGCAGTAGGCTATGCCACACATTAATAGTTATCATGATCGAGAAGGCCTATTCATGACATATGATGTAAGTTTATCGTGTCCCTGTCTTTGCTGGCTTGCTGAGCTCGGCATCTGATTTTAATTAGCAGTCACGTGACTTTAACAGCCACAGGTGGATTGGAGATCTGGCCGCAACGATTAACCATTTAAAGTCTGCTGTCAATATGATAGTGGGATTTAATATTCGCCAGCAGGAGGCTTGTCATTCTTCTTGCCCATTGCTGCACCCATGACATGATCACGAGGCGCCGATGGTTTGTCATGACAGCCAGGGGTCTGCTGTGACCCCCGTGCCTGTCGTCGGGATACTGCTGTGAACGCTGGCCCAGATTCACAGGAGATTGTGATTTCTGCTGTACAGACCAGTGCATCAGCACCTCTGTGTATAACACAAGCAGTCTATTGCAGCTTCAAGTCCAGTAAGTTGACTAAGTACAGTAAAACAAAAAATAGCCCCACTTTAGCCCCATTTAAAAATAAGGCAATTAGAAAAAAAAAAAACGTATGGGCATTGCTGCATTCAGAAATGTTTAATATATCAAAATGTAAAATTAATCTGATCAGTAAACAGCATGCTGAGAATCATTAAAGCGCCAGAATTACGGGGTTTGGGGGGGGTTTTTTCGCCTTAACATTGCAATAAGGTGTGATCAAAACATTGTATCTTCCTCAAAATGGTATCAGTAAAAACGTTGGCTCAGGATGCAAAAAAGAAACAATCACTGAGCCCCAGATCCTAAAAAATAATGTTACGGGTCATGGAAAATGGCGACATAAGCAAATATATTATACAGATTTCTAAATTTTCACCATTATAAATAAAAACTTTTATACTTTTGTTTTTGTTTTTTTTTTCCCCCCTTGCCTGCGTGGCTGCTTACGAAAGCTTGTTCTTTGCAGGGACAAGTAGTAGTTTTAATGACTCTAATCAATTTAATGTACAAATAGAATACCATTAGAACGGTTAATAAAATCCAAATGTAGAAAAAAACCTGCAGTTTCGTCTTTTTTGTTTGTGTTTCCATTTTATGAGACTCGTAACTTTATTTTTTTTTTTATCAGTGGAGCGGTGTGAATCTTAATTAAAAAAAAAAAAAAAAACTGGCTCCATAGGCTTTTTCTTGCAGCATACTTCATCCTGGGGGTTCCAGTTTGTGATTTGTTTGTTTTTCTCCTGTCAATATTACCATGTGGAGGCTTGTTTTTTTTTGTTTTTGCAGCATGAGTTCTTTTGAATGAGACCATTCGTTCTGTCACGTTGTACTGGAGAATAGGGGAAAAAAAATTAAGTGCGGTGAAACTGCAAAAAAAAATAATTTTTTTTTTTTTTTTTTTTAACCATCTTTACAATACATTAATACGGACGTGTCATTTTGATTCCCCAGGTCCGTACGAGTTTGTAGATACCAAACATGTATAGATTTACTTTCATCTAAGTGGTGAAAAAAAATTCAAGTTTGTCCAAAAATAATTGCCCTTTTATCCCCATTTTCTGGGACCACTAGCATTCTCATTTTTTTGGGGATCTGGAGCTCAGTGATGGCTTATCTTTTGCGTCTTGAGCTGGCATTTTTAATTGTACTATTTTTGCGTAGATGCGATGTTTTGATCTTTTTTCTATAAAATTGTTTTTGTGTAACATTGGCGAAACAAAAAAATATACAAATGTGGTATCGCTGTAATCATAGTGACCTTAAAAATAAACCTGTCATTACTTTTTTTTTCCTTTCACCATGACAGCACCGTACGTGAGTGTGTGTCCGCCCCCAGGAACACGAAACCTACAGAGATAAAAAGGGTGGCATCTCTCTATCTACAGTCTATTTCCTCTTCCTAGGAGGATATCTACAGACAATGCTGCCTAGGGAAAGTTCTTCAGGCTTACCTGCATCTCCCTCGGTCACGCGGACCGGAGAGGGATGGATGCGGCCACCATCGCCATCTCCTGGTAACAGCTGCCTCCCTCCTGGAGTGCACCGCTGCCACAGCAATCAGATGCAGCGACCGCTCCATCCTGGAGGCTGGGCCGGGAAAGAGCGGATCTAGTGTGTGCGCCTACACACATGGACCCTGCTGTGATAGACAATCCCGGCCGCTCCACGTTGGAGGGGGGCGGAGCTAGTGTGTACCTGCATACAGGACCCCATGGCTGTAAAGAATACAGCCATATAGTGTGTGCATCTCCACACAAGGCCCCACCGCTGTAGTATCCCGACGACCGCTCCATCCTGGAGGCTGGGCCGGTGGAGGGTGTGCCTACAGTGTGCACTCATGGTTCCCAGGTTATTTCCAGTGGACGTGACTTCATATGCAGGGGCATGGTACCCTGACCCTTACGAACGCAAGTAATTAGACGATCTGCATGTACTGCGCCCCAGGCTTAAAATATTTTAACCCCTTCACGACCAATGACTGATCTTTCCGTCATGGAGCGTGTCACGTTAAGCCCCGCCCCCTGCCGCGGGCAGGCGGCGATCGGTGCACATATCAGCTGTTTTCAACAGCTGACATGTGTGCCTGCATGTTACGAGTGGAATCGCATTCCACCCGTACCATTAACCCCTTACATCTCGCTGCCAAAGTCTGGCAGCGAGATGTATATACGCGCGGTCATGATTTTCACTTACCACCGCCCCCACCGGAAGTCACGTGATTGATCACGTGACTTTCGGTGATTGCCATGGTAGCACAGGTTCTTGTGATGACGCCTGCAGCTATGACGAATCACTTTCGTTTTCACTCGGCCCGGAGCCGAATGAATCAGGAAGTGATCATATCTGCTGTTTACAGCTGTATAGCTGTGATCAGCAGATAGATCAGAGCGATCGTATTGCTGATCGCTATAGCCCCCTAGGGGGACTAGTAAAATAAAAAAAAGTGAAAAAAAAGTTTTAAAAAAATAAAAAAAAAACTAAGTTCAAATCACCCCCCTTTTCACCCCATTGAAAATTAAAGGGTTAAAAAAAAATTAAATATACAAAATTGGTATCGCCGCGTTCAGAAATGCCCGATCAAAATATAAAATCAATTAATCTGATCAGTAAACGGCGCAATGGCAAAAAAATTCCAAACGCCAAAATTACGTTTTTTTGGTCACCACAAGTTTTACGCAAAATGCAGGCAATCAAAATGTAGCATCTGCCCAAAAATGGTACCATTAGAAACTTCAGCTCGAGACGCAAAAAATGAGCCATCACGGAGCCATAGATCCCAAAAAATGAAAACGCTACGGGTTTCGGAAAATGGCGCAAAACGTACGCCATTTTTATTGGACAAGCTTTTGAATTTTTTTTAACCCCTTAGATACAAGTAAATATATACATGTTTGATGTCTACAGACTCGCACCGACCTCAGGCATCATACCCACACATCCGTTTTACCATATAGTGAACACTGAGAATAAAACATCCCAAAAACTATTGTGCTATCGCACATTTTTTGCAGTTTTTCCACACTGGGAATTTTTTTGCTGTTTTCCTGTACTTTACCAGTAATATGGTAAAACTGATGGTTTCATTTAAAAGTACAACTTGTCCCGCAAAAAACAAGCCCTCATATGGCAAGATTGACGGAAAAATAAAAAAGTTACGGCTCTCTGAAGAAGGGGAGCGAAAACCAAAAACTGAAAAGGCTCTGGGGCTGAAGGGGTTAAAGGGATACGACTGGTGGTGCCCTGTTACCTGTGGACCTGGACGCACGAGGAACCTCCATACCATGGAGAATCCCACAACGCCGGCGGACGCCATAGAGGCCCAAAACCCCCTCCTACCTAAGTAGTGCTGGGATAAAGGATGGGTGAGTGCCTACTCTATATTGCCTTACTGATGTTTAGGCTAGGAATCAAACATCTAAAACAAAGCATAAAGAATGTGCCCTGTGCAAGAAGAAGCTAGACAAGGAATATGCTGAAAAGTTGTGCCGTTATTGTATTGAAAAGATGGTGGCAGACGAATCCCCCTCTCTTTCATGAGATTAAAACCTTGATCATAGAAGAGGTTAGGGCGACCTTAAAAAAAAAGAAATTGACAAATGTAAAGGCCCCTCCCCTACCTCAAGCAAACCACGACCCTCTGATGTTAGCTCAGAGGACGAATCAGGATAGGTAATAGAGTAGAGTAGAGTAGAATCAGACTACTCAGATGAGAAATATGGCCACCCATTTATTTTTTTTCCACGTGGAGAGGACTGTGGAAAAACCAAGCGCAAATAGGGTTTTACCCCAATATGTACGGGGTAAGGAGGGGGGAGTAAGAATACTCACCGAATGTAGTTGTGATAGTCACAACTACTATAAACGCATGTGATGTGGATCCCAGGCAGCAGCCACCAGCAGACGGCAGATCACAGAGAGTAAAGGAGAGAGGTGTTCATTTGCTGCGCCAAAGAGATCACTCCAGTGGATGTTCAGATTAATGCCACTTTATTAGTCATATAGGTCAACGCGTTTCTGGAGCATCTGCCCCCTTCATCAGGACCATCAAGAACAAGAAACATCAAATCTCAATTTGATTTGATGTTTCTTGTTCTTGATGGTCCTGATGAAGGGGGCAGATGCTCCAGAAACGTGTTGACCTATATGACTAATAAAGTGGCATTAATCTGAACATCCACTGGAGTGATCTCTTTGGCGCAGCAAATGAACACCTCTCTCCTTTACTCTGTGATTTATTTTTTTTCGGCAGAGGACAACCACAGACTCGTAAAAGTAGTCATAGCAACCATGGGGGTTGAGTCCCCCTAAAGAACCTAAATCTGTACAGGATGCCATGTTTGGGAACTTGGAGGAGCAGAAGCATAAAGTGTTTCTGGTACGTGAGAACTTGCTGTCACTGATTAAAAAGGAGTGGAAGGCTATGTTCACACAGGACGTTTTTGCGGAGTTTTGTTTTTTTTCCTGACCAAAACCTGATCTTGTGGCAGAATGTCTCCTGGGAGCTGCGCATTAACCTCATGAATATTCACTACTTCCCCCGCACCCCCACCGGAGTCTGTGATTGGTTGTAATCAGATGTGCCCCCAGCCTCTGTGATATTGTCTGATTGCAAACAATCACAGGTCCGGTATGCCGGTCCATGTACAGTAAAAAATAAAAAAAATTGACGTACGGTCCCCCCATATTATGATACCCAGCACAGCTAAAGCCCACGTCTACAGGCTATAGCCCCCAGCTGTGTTTTTCTTGGCTGTGTATCAACATAAGAGGAACCCAATCTTTTTTTTTTTTTTTTTTTGCCGAGATGACATCATACATGAGGAAGGAAGACATTCTAACATCCTAATCGTGCCGTATCTAGACTATTTCCTGGTAGTCGGGAAATCGGAAGACTGCTCAGCGGCGATCAAGCGGGTCCTAGCAATATTGATGGACCACTGCTGGCTCATTAACAGAGAAAAGTCAAAAGTAGACCCCTCTCAACAACAAGTCTTTCTAGGAAATCAAACTAGATTCAAGGTTCCAACACTGGGTTTTCCCCAAATAAGATATTAAACGTAAAAGAAAAATGTACACGAGCATGTTCACGCCAGAAAATATCAGTAACAGAGGCTATGTTTGGTTCCCTGACTGCTACAATTCCAGTGGGCACAGATATACACACAAGGGATCTGCAATAGCAGATTTTGTCAATACAGACAAAAAACCCAGACAGTCTAGACCAAAAGTTCCAGTTAAGCGCAAATGTGATAAAATCTGTGTTGGTGGCTAAACAAGGAAAATCTAAAGGTAGCCGTTTCCTGGACAGTGGAACATCCGGAGAGGATCACCACGGATGCAAGCCCTTCTGGATGGGGAGCTCACTTGGAAGATCTTTTCTTCCAGGGGAGTTGGGACCCTGCCTTAAAAAATTGTTCATCCAATTTAAAAAAAACTGTCGCCAATGAGACAAGCTCTCCAACAAGCCTTAGAACAAGTCTCAGGGAAGGACAATCTCATACTATCAGACAAGACAGTAGTGGCATACCTAAACCACCAGGGGGAACCAGGTCCAGTTCCCTGATGAAAGAAGCAGGAAGGTTGTTCAGGCTGACAGAAAAGAACGTATCATCCCTAACTGGATGACCCATAAAGGGAGCAGAAAACAGTGTCCGACTTACTAAGTAGTCATGTTCTCAGCCAGGGAGAATGGGTCTTGAATCAAGACATTTGCACACAGATCTGCGTAGCCAGAGGATGGCCGGAAATAGATCTATTCACCACCAGACAAAACCACCAAGTAAAGAGATTCTTCTCCCTGGATCCAACGGAATTCCCAGATGGGGTAGACACACGCCTCTAGAAATGGGACTTTCGGCTGGCCAATGCTTTTCCCCATTCCAGTTGATACCGCCAGTGCTCGAAAAAATCCAAGCAGACAGAGCCAGGGTCATTCTCATAGCACCATTCTGGCCAAAGAGACCGTGGTTCACTTGGCTCAGGTGTATGTCAGTATCGGGCCCCTGGATTCTTTCAGAGGTCACCAACTTACTATCCCAAGGGCTCGTCCTGCACCCCCGGGTTCAGGGATTACATCTGTCAGCATGGAACTTGAAAGAAGACTCCTCCTAGCCAGGGGGTTCTCTGAGAACTTAGTCTCTACCATGCTGCCAAGCAGTAAAACTGTAATGTCTGTCAAATACGCAAAAAACATGGGAAAGAGTCTTAGAATTTTCTAGAAGGAACTTAACCAATCAAATCCAACACGTTCCCCTGAAAGAAATATTACACTTCCTACAAAAAGGACTAGGGAAAGTTCTATCCACCAGTACCCTAAAAGTGCAGTTCTCAGTCCTGGGGGTACTATGCGACCAAAAAATTTTGGATCACCCATGGAGCCGAAGCTTCGTTAGAGCCTCATTCACTTCTAGATCCCTGAGGTCCCGAAAGTTAGCACCTTGGGATCTAAATTTAGTGCTGAATGCTCCGACTAAAGCACCATTTGAGCCTGTTTCTTCGATTACAGTGAAGGCTCTGACTCTTAAAACAATTCTCCTGGTAGCTCTATAATGTCTGCAATACGCATTAGCGAGTCACTCTCCGTTAACCCTCCATTTACTACCATACTTTCTAATTCTTAAAGCCAACCCAACTTTTTTCCCTAAAGTAAGTACAAAATTTCACAGGGACCAGGAGATAATTTTGTAAAGAACCATTATCCCGAGGCAAACTGACTATTCACTCGGTGTTAGGAGACGCTTAATAGAATACCTCAGGGTAACAGAGTCATGGCGGAAATCCTCGGCTATGTTTTTCACTTTCCAGGGTGCTAATTAAGGTAACCAAGCGACCAAATCCACCATCGCTAGGTGGGTTAGAACTGCTATCTCCCTAGCCTACTCTGGTCAATCCCCTTCTCACGACATTAGGGCTCACTCCACCAGGGCCATGGCCGCCACCTGGGCCGAAAGGGCCAATGCCTCGGTAGAACAAATATGCAAAGCAGCAATCTGGTCCGCCCCTTCCACATTTTTCAAACATTACAGACTGAAATTGGGTCTTTTAAGCATTGCCTTTGGAAGAAGGGTAATATCGCCTGTGGGCCAACCCTAATGTTTTTTCTATTCTATTCTCTCATGTACAGTGCTGTCATGGTGAAAGGAAAAGATAATTACTTACCGATAATTGGATTTTCCAGAACCTTCACAACACCGTGCTAATTCGCTCCCTTAATCTTGGTGATTGCTCCCTGCCACCACGTTGTTTGTTTTTCCAATTATGGGTGATGTTTCCCTCTTATGTTAGTGTATATGTATGTGCATTAATAAGCGATTACCTTTTTGTACTATATACACACTGGAGCTACGGAGAGATGCCACCCTTTTAATCTCTGTAGGTTTCCTGTTCCTGGGGGCGGACTCTTTTTCACGTACGGTGCTGCCATGGTTCTGGAAAATTTAATTACCGGTGAGTAATTGTCTTTCCCAAACAGTGTGCGATGTTATTAAGAAAAATAAAAATTCCTGAATTGCTGTTTCATGCTCATTCTGCCTCCCAAAAATCAGATTGAAAAAAATCCCAATATGGTACTGATAAAAACGTCAACTCATCCTTTAAAAAACAAGCTCTAATATGACTGTTGGCAGAAATCTAGAAAAAATATGGTGATGCAAAAACTTTAAAGAAAAATGTAGTGTGTGATAGTAGCCAGACTGAAATTGCAACATTACAAATAATAAAGCAGTCTTAATCACGAATACTGAATGGTGTAAAATAAAAATAAAAGCAATATTTCAATTCTTGATCTGATCTGCTGTGGATTTATTCATTCTTTCTTCAAAGATCGCAGTAAGGCTCTGCTCAGATTTACCCTGACAGAAGATTCCTTATAATCAGGCCAAGAGAGTAAATTTGGACTGTCTGCCTATGATCTGTGTCCATCTTTTCACTAGTGCATAAAAGTGTGGTCGCTCAGTTTTCTGTATGTCTGAAAAGGACATCGCTGAACAGGTGGAGTCCAGAGTAACTCTGCTGCCTCCTTTATAGTGAATAGATCCTCGGGTGTGTCGTCTGAATCCCATCATTCGGAGATGTAAATGAAAACTGCAATGTAAATACTCAGCATAGAGGACTGGATAAATGTGATCCAAAAATATGTAAAATGTGCCCAATAAGCTTCAACTCACTGCACAAAAAAAAAACACCACTCAGGTCTGTCAATGGAAAAATAGGAGGTTTTCACATCACTGGTCTCACAAAGGCTCTGGAAAGGTGGTATGGCTCCCCCAAAAGAAATCCAGCAAAACCTGGGCTCCCAAATCAAAATTCCCCATCCTTCTGAGCCTCACAGTGTGCCTAAACCACACTTTGGTGTCAACATTTGGAATTGCTGTAGTGAGGAGAGCCTGCTTGATGCCCAGTTCATGCTTCTGAAGAAACAATAAATAAATAATGTACGTGCACTAAAATGGCAGATTTGCAACTTTCACTTAGCCACATCCATTGCTGCTTGTTTCTGAAAAACCGCTTTGGAATCAAAATCGTCACTACACCTGTAGATAAATTTGGTGTTGTGGAGACACTGGGGTCAGTGGGTGCTCTCGTCCACTGGCCCAGCCGCCTTTAGAAAGACAGCATGGCCCAGGGCTCATCCCAACTGAACGTCCGACCTCCTTAACCGTGGGCGGAACACTACTCAGACAACACAGGGTGAGGGAATCACAATATTAAGACTTTATTGGATCCCCAAAATATTAACGGCACATAGCACATAACCAGCAAAACACACAAATGTAACAGGCAACAGAGTCTCAACCCTTCCGCTGGCTCACCAGGGATTTGAATGTCTGTGCCTCAGAGCTTCCAGTTCTACTTACTCCAATCCAGCAGCACCCCGCTTTTGGCGGGCACCCACCGAGAATGAAATAACGCCAGATTTAGGAAGCTGGCTGAGGTCTGCAAAGTCTGTAGTCAGATGACTGGGTTGTCCCAAGCTGGATTCCTTCCTTATGTAGTCCTTGATATCAAAGCCGAATCCTTCAATTCGATGCTGAAGTCCATATAGTTTTATAATCCAGGTTCAGTTTGCCAATCGGATCCGCAGGTCCTAGATTGGTATCATGTAGCAAGAGTCTCTCTGAGCAATGGACAGTCCTCCTTATACCCCTGAGCTCTCCATTCAGACCATTGGGGTTTTCACGATTGGTGGAAAAGACTGGGCTCTTATTGGCTAGATTTCAAGCTATATTCAAATATCCAGAGACAAGGGTGAGACTGGTATGTTACATCACATCTAGCAGTTCACTTAGTAATACAATGGGAAGTTCGCATAATTGAGTTATCTGGGTGTCTGGCCTTCAGTGGTGAAAACAATTACATGAGTCAACAAGAGTCTTGTAGAAACTATGAGGGATTATCCCCCATCTATAAACAAACTATCTTTATGTCTGGCTGAATTTTAAGAAATGTAACCCTTGTTAAACATTGACAGAGTCCAGGTCGTCACATTCCTCCCCCCTCTTAATATTAGCCAGACATGATAGGCTTCCGATCATCCTTCTCCACCTGTCGGGAAAGCCCATCCGCATTTCCATGGTTCTTGCCTTGTTATGGGAGATGGAAAAATTGTAAGACTCCACCTGAGCAAGCGTCCGTTGTCCCCGGCAGTGTGATTTAGCCAACTCAATGGATTGTGGTCAGTGAGGACTGAACTCATTGCCATAGAGGTAGGGCTGCAATTTTTTCAGGGCCCAGACTATGGCCAGGCATTCTTTTTCTATGGTGGCGTAAGCCCTCTCTCGGTCCAACAGTTTCCAGGAGAGGTAAGCTATCGGATGTTCCTCACCATTGTCCGCCACTTGGCTAAGTACAGCTCCTAGTCCTGTGTCCGATGCGTCTGTTTGGACGATGAATCTGCAACGGAAGTCAGGAGCAGTCAGGACTGGGCTCTGAGCCAGCCGGTTTTTCAATTGGAGGAACGCAGTTTCACATTCTGGGGTCCAGATAAGGTTACGGGCATATCTTTTGGTTGTGAGGTCAGTGAGCGGTTTTGCTACGGTACTGTAATTGGGGATAAACTTTCGATAATAGTTTGCGGTTCCTAGAAACGCGCGGACCTGTTTTTGATTTGACCAGGCGTGGCCACTGGGTAATGGCTTCTACTTTTGCAGGTTCGGGACGAATGCACCCAGTTCCCACTCGATGTCCAAGGTATAGCACTTCGGCCATCCCCATTTGGCATTTGTCAGGTCGGATGGTGAGCTGGGCTTTGGCTACCCTCTGCAGCACCTGGGAAACGTGCTGAAGATCCTCTTCCCAAGTGTCGCTGAAGATAGCGATGTCTTCCAAATAGGCCTGGGCATACCCCTGACATCCTTCTAGTAAATGGTCTACCATCCTCTGGAAGGTGGCCGGGGCATTTTTCATCCCAAAAGGCATGCTGGTAAACTCAAATAGGCCAAAAGGGCTTATGAAGGCCGATTTTCTCTTGAGCGTGTTTTGCGAGTGGGATCTGCCAGTATCCCTTGCTCAAATCGAGGGTAGATATAAACCGAGATCCCCCTAACCTATCTAGTAGTTCATCCACCCGGGGCATGGGGTAGGCATCTGTAATCGTGACCTCATTGAGCAGTCTATAATGCACACAGAAACGAGTACTCTTGTCCTTTTTTTTGGCACCAACACCACACTGGCATCCCAGGCTATGGGAGGGAACTATGACTCCCATATTTAACATGTCATCCACCTCGGCCTTCATCATTGCCAACACAGGAGGGGTCACCCGGTAGGCGGGTTGTCTTAGTGGGGTGGCTGCCCCTGTATTGACATGATGCTGAACCAGGGGGGTTCTACCAGGCTGACTTGTGAACAGGGTTTCATATGTTCCGAGTAGGTCTGATATCTGCCGCTTCTGTGAAGGACAAAGCTGCTCCCCCAGTGATACATCTTTTATTCCCATTTCCCTTTTGGAGTCTATTAATAGGTGTGGGATCTGGTCCAACTCTGGGTCATCTAACTCTGGACAACAAAACTGCTAAATTGGTGACCTCTCGTTCCTCATAAGCTTTTAGCCTGTTGATGTGGTAGGTACGCTCACGAACACCTGCTCGATCCAGGGCCACGGTGTAGTCGGTATTGCCACATTTCTTGGTAATCGTGAATGGACCCCCCCATGGCTTGCAGCTTGTTTTTCCGTAGCGGTACTAGTACTAGGACCTTCTGTCCACATGCAAATTCTCGGGGTCGGGCAGTGCGGTCGTAACATCATTTTTGCCTTTCCTGAGCCACTTCTAAATTCCCGTGGGCTAACGCCATGAGGTGCCTCATCCTTTCCCTAAACCTTTGAACATAGTCCAGAATGGGAACCTCTTCTGTGGGGATGGTGCCCTCCCAACTCTCTCATACCAGCTCTAGGGGCCCTCGTACCTTTCGGCCGTAGAGCAATTCGAAGGGGGAGAACCCAGTGGAGTCTTGCGGCACCTCCCGGTAAGAAAAAAGGGGCTGCTGTTGGTTTTTCTCCCAGTCCCCGTCCCCCCCCCCTCAAACTCAACATAACGGCTAATGAGCTGCTTGAGCGTTCCGTTGAAGCGCTCACACAATCCATTTGTTTCAGGATGGTAGGGGGTGGTACGCATGGGGCGGACTCCTTGTTTCTCCCACAGGGTCTGAATAAGTTCACTCTGGAACTGTGCCCCCTGGTCAGTCAATACTTTCTGTGGGAACCCTACCCGGCTAAAGATGTCCAGTAGAGCTTGAGCCACGTACTCTGCATCTATGGAGGATAAGGCAACGGCTTCTGGGTAGCGGGTGGCAAAGTCTACCAGGGTGAGGATGAATCTTTTCCACTGTAGCTGGGGATGGCTAAGGGGCCTACTACATCAATGGCAACTCTCTGAAACTGTTCTCCTATCAAGGGGATGGGTTGGAGTGGGGCACGACATGGGGCTCCTCCCATATGTTGACACACTGGGCAAGAGGCTCTGTATTTTTGCACTTCTTGAGTGACCTTTGGCCACAAAAAACTGCGCAACAGGCGGGCCCGGGTCTTTTTGGCCCCCATGTGCCCAGCCGCAGGAACATCATGAGCTAATCGCAATAGTTGGGGTCGGTATTGTTGGGGTACCACGAGCTGATGTACACGGGTCCAGGGTTTTTCTGGGCAGGATACAGGCTTTTCCCGATATAAGAGGCCCTTTTCCCATCTATATACCTTCCCCTGATTTCTTCCCCAAGGTTGTAGGGCCGCACTACGGATAAGCTCTAGGGTTGGGTCTGTTAGATGGGCTTCCCTGAATTCCTTACGATCTATCTCCCCCCCCCCCCCCCCCAGTCAATGGCCACAGTTGGGTCTGAGGTACTCGCATTCGTTGGCTCTGAGGAGGAGGCTGAAGATTGAGGAGGAAGAGGGTTCTCCTCGGATGGGTTAGTAGAAACACTTGCACCAGGATGGTGTTTGGCTTGGCTGCGGGTGATGGCGGTGACAAACTGGCTGGATAGTCCTTGTCCTAGGTCATTTCCCAAAATAACAGGGGTGGGGAAGGCCGTCCATGAGCCCAACTTCAACCTCTCCTTGGTCAGTTCCCCAGTCGAACTGCACTCGTGCCAGAGGGATGTTCGAGTGCTGGCCCCCAGTAAGGGAGATGGTCACTTGGCGGCCAGGTAAATGATGTTCTGTGGGAACGATATCTGGGCTGACCAGGGTGATGGAAGATCCAATGTCTCGAAGTCCCTGAGCCTGTATATCACCGACCTTGACCGTCTGGATGTGGCGATGGAGGTAGGCTGGTGTACGGTGTCCGGCTTGCCGTAGGGTGTGGACTGGGTAAACCACTTCCTTAGCTATTGGTCTTTCTCGGGAGTAGAATTCCTCAAGTCTCGTTGGTTCATCTCGGCATATGTTGACTGGTTGGACTGGCAAACGGTCTCCAGGCATGGAGCCCTGACTTTGAAGACACTCTTTGGCCATGTGTCCAAGGCGCCCACACGTATAACAGCGCCGTGGGTTAGACAAGTCACCAGCCCTGTTGGTAAACCTTTTTCATGTTGGGGCTTCTGTGGTGTAATGAGTTAGTCCAGCACGGGAGTCTGGAGGTCGTTGGGATCCATGGTTGAGGGACCTCCTAGGATCGGTGGGCCTAGCGGGCCTCCAGCTGGGTCGGTTGGCTGTAAATTCGTCAGCCAATCGCGCTGCTTGCTCTGGGGTGTCGGGCTTCCTGTCAGCTACCCATTCTCAAATTTCCGGGTCCATCTTCTCCAGCAGCTGTTTGAGCACCATCACATCCCGGAGGGCAGCAGCAGAGTGGGCAGCCCGACCATCGAGCCAGCGGTTACATTGTCGTCGGAGTTGACTGCCAAATTCGACGTACGAGACACCCTGGCGAGACATAGTCCGGAACTTAGTGCGATGTCTCTCGGGGGTTATGGTAAAAAGGGCCAACAAAGTGTCTTTAATAATTCCATAGTCCAGGCAGTCCTGAGGTCCAAGTGATCGGACAGCCTGCTAGGTCCGGACAGGCAAGCTTGTCCACAGGTATTTGGACCACTCAGCTGTGGGCACCTGGTGCATACGCATTAGCATCTCAAAGTTTTGCAAGTGTTCATCTATCTCAGTCCTGAAATCATTAAACACTGGCACGTCCCTGTAACGAAGATGACTTCCTTGGTGGTGGTCTATCCTGGAGGTAGGTGCTGGTGGTAAGGAAATTGGAACTTCCCTTGAAGCTTCAGGCCCCAATGCAGCCAACAATGCTGTGGCTCGGGCCATTTGGGACCAAGTTGATTCCCGATTTGTCACTAGATCCATGATGCGGTACATAGTCCTCTGGGTCAATATTGGCGGGATCCTCATCGTCCTCTGCATCATTCTGGGCATCCCAACGGACTAATTTCCGGATTAAGTCAGACCGAGTGTCAGCGTTCCTGTAGTCAATCATTCGCCTCTGGCACAGATTTTGTAGCATCCATTTACTGCAGCGGTCGTAGCGCCTCTCTGGTCCTTGTCCCATGGCTGAGCTGGTGGGGTTGGACATCGCAGCGTCCGAAACCTGAATGCCTCCCCTATGGCCTGCTGGGTATGCTTATGTGCCTCCCTGGTTGTTGAGCTCTGGACGATGGCCGCGAACACCAGTCCTCTGCAGCTCTCCTGGATAAACCAGGCTGAGTAGTATCCCACTGCTGCCACCAATTGTGGATACACGGGGGTCGGTGGGTGCTCTCGTCCGCTGGCCCAGCCGCCTTTAGAAAGACAGCATGGTACAGGGCTCATCCCAACTGAACGTCTGACCTCCTTAACCATGGGAGGAACACTACTCAGACAACACAGGGTGAGGGAATCACAATATTAAGACTTTATTGGATTCCCAAAATATTAACGGCACATAGCACATAACCAGCAAAACACACAAATGTAACAGGCAACAGAGTCAACCCTTCCGCTGGCTCACCAGGGATTTGAATGTCCGTGCCTCAGAGCTTCCAGTTCTACTTACTCCAATCCAGCAGCACCCCGCTTTTGGCGGGCACCCACCGAGAATGAAATAACGCCAGATTTAGGAAGCTGGCTGAGGTCTGCAAAGTCTGTAGTCAGATGACTGGGTTGTCCCAAGCTGGATTCCTTCCTTATGTAGTCCTTGATATGAAAGCCGAATCCTTCAATTCGATGCTGAAGTCCATATAGTTTTATAATCCAGGTTCAGCTTGCCAATCGGATCCGCAGGTCCTAGATTGGTATCATGTAGCAAGAGTCTCTCTGAGCAATGGACAGTCCTTCTTAGGGGTGCTTCACACACAGCGAGATCGCTGCTGAGTCACGGTTTTTGTGACGCAGCAGTGACCTCATTAGCGAGCTCGCTGTATGTGACACTGAGCAGCGATCTGGCCCCTGCTGCGAGATTGCTGCTCGTTACACACAGCCCTGGTTCGTTTTCTTCAAAGGCGCTCTCCCGCTGTGACACACAGATCGCTGTGTGTGACAGTGAGAGAGCGACGAAATGAAGCGAGCAGGGAGCAGGAGCCGGCATCTGGCAGCTGCGGTAAGCTGTAACCAGGGTAAACATCGGGTAACCAAGGTGGTTACCCGATATTTACCTTAGTTACCAGCCTCCGCAGCTCTCACGCTGCCTGTGCTGCCGGCTCCTGCTCCCTGCACACGCTAAGCGGTGTGCGCTGGTAACTAATGTAAACATCGGGTAACCATACCCGATGTTTATCTTAGTTACCAGTGTCCGCAGCTTCCAGGCGCCGGATCCGTGCAAGCGCAGCGTCGCTTGCACATCGCTGCTGGCTGGGGGCTGGTCACTGGTCGCTGGTGAGATCTGCCTGTTTGACAACTCACCAGCGACCATGTAGCGATGCAGCAGCGATCCTGACCAGGTCAGATCGCTGGTCGGATCGCTGCTGCATGGCTAAGTGTGAAGGTACCCTTATACCCCTGATCTCTCCATTCAGACCATTGGGGGTTTCACGATTGATGGAAAAGACTGGGCTCTGGCTAGATTTCAAGCTATATTCAAATATCAAGATGCAAGGGTGAGACTGGTATGTTACATCACATCTAGCAATTCACTTAGGGGTGCTTCGCACATAGCGAGATCGCTACCGAAATCGCTGCTACGTCACGGTTTTGGTGACGCAACAGTGACCTCATTAGCGATCTCGCTGTGTGTGACACTGAGCAGCGATCTGGCCCCTGCTGCGAGATCGCTGCTCGTTACACACAGCCCTGGTTCGTTTTCTTCAAAGGCGCTCTCCCGCTGTGACACACAGATCGCTGTGTGTCACAGCGAGAGAGCGACGAAATGAAGCGAGCAGGGAGCAGGAGCCGTCATCTGGCAGCTGCGGTAAGCTGTAACCAGGGTAAACATCGGGTAACCAAGGTGGTTACCCGATATTTACCTTAGTTACCAGCCTCCGCAGCTCTCACGCTGCCTGTGCTGCCGGCTCCGGCTCTCTGCACATGTAGCTGCAGTACACATCGGGTTAATTAACCCGATGTGTACTGTAGCTAGGAGAGCAAGGAGCCAGCGCTAAGCAGTGTGCGCGGCTCCCTGCTCTCTGCACATGTAGCTGCAGTACACATCGGGTTAATTAACCCGATGTGTACTGTAGCTAGGAGAGCAAGGAGCCAGCGCTAAGCAGTGTGCGCGGCTCCCTGCTCTCTGCACATGTAGCTGCAGTACACATCGGGTTAATTAACCCGATGTGTACTGTAGCTAGGAGAGCAAGGAGCCAGCGCTAAGCAGTGTGTGCGGCTCCCTGCTCTCTGCACATGTAGCGATGTTATGATCGTTGCTGCGTCGCTGTGTTTGACAGCTAAGCAGCGATCATAACAGCGACTTACCAGGTCGCTGTTACGTCACAGAAAATGGTGACGTAACAGCGACGTCGCTATGTGTGAAGCACCCCTTAGTAATACAATGGGAAGTTCGCATAATTGAGTTATCTGGGTGTCTGGCGAAAACAATTACATGAGTCAACAAGAGTCTTGTAGAAACAATGAGGGATTATCCCCCATCTATAAACAAACTATCTTCAGCTGGGGTCACACATAACGACGACGACAACGACGTCGCTGCAACGTCACCATATTCTGTGACGTAGCAGCGACCATAGATGATCGTTAGTAAGCTGTCAAACATGGTATAAAAAGCAGCGACGGAGCAGCGATCATAGCGACGTCGACGGTCGTTGTGTGGTTTCAGACGTAGCGTAGCGTCCCTGCTGCGGTGTCAAACAAAAGGATTATCAGCTTATCAGCATGGCGCAGCGGGATAGCAGCGTTCAAAAAATGACCTGGAGCATTTAGGAGCGAGCAGCGATTTCGCAGCAGGGGTCTGATCGTTGTTATGTGTCACACATAGCGACGTCGCTGTTGAGGTCGCTGCAACGTCACAGAATATGGTGACGTTGCAGCGACGTCGTTGTCGTCGTCGTTATGTGTGACACCAGCTTTCATGTCTGGCTGAATTTTAAGAAATGTAACCGTTGTTAAACATTGACAGAGTTCAGGTTGTCACATGTGTATTTTCCAATATGGGGTCACTTGAGGTAGTTTCTGCTTTTTTTGACACTTATGGGCTCGGTATATGGAGTCTGAAAACTGTTCTAGGAAAATAAGTTCTCCAAAAGTCAAATAGTGCTCCTTCCCTCCTGAGACTTGTCATGTGGCTAAGCAGTACTGTATAGGCACATATGGGTTCTTGCACGATAAGCAGAAATTGTGTGGCAAATTTTATTTACATTTTCACATGGAAAAATAATTGCAAGCTCTGGGGCTAAAACCAAATTTTTGTGGTTAAAATGTAATTACTTTTTTTTGGTATAAAAGTCTGTAACGCACCTGTGGTGGTAATATACTCACTGCACCCCTAGATTAATTGAGGGGTGTAGTTTGTAAAATGGTATGACTTGTGGGATGTCTGCTGTACTGGCATCTCGGGGGCTCTGCCAATGTGATGTGGCATCTGCAAACTATTCCAGCAAATGCTGTAATACAATATAGTGCACCTTCCCTTCTGAGCTTTGCACTTTGCCTCAAAGGTAGTTTTCAGCCACAAATGGGGTATTAACATACTCAGGAGAAATTGCATAACAAATTGTACCATTCGTTTATTCCGATTTTTTTTCTTTTGAAAATTAAAAACTTGAGGCTAAAGCAATGTTTTGTTGGAAAACATGATAATTTTACATTTCCTTAGCCTAGTATTATACAATTCTGTGAATCACCTGAGGGATAAAAATGCTCTTTACTCCCCTAAATGAATGCTGCAAGAGGTATATGTTAGGTTGACCTAACGGTCACAGCTATTGCCAGCGATGTCCGAATGCAGAGAGGGTACCGGTGACCCCCCTCTGCCCTCCCTTTAGCCTTTAATGAAAACAGGCAGACACCGTTATACACGTAAAGGCTAGGAGACGTGCGGCTCCCAAAAAGAAAACTGTATTATTTTGTTTACATTACAAGGTTATACAGATTTGATTAGGGCGTAACTATGCAGCATACATATTCATTAAAGGCGTGAATTACATATTCCCAGCAAAAGAAATTAACATAATGACTTATACTCCCATAACAAACTGTTGCGTTCTTATTCCCATAACAAGATGTTTGTCAGTCGTTTCTAAGTCAAAACATTCTATGTCCTTGAAGTTGGTCTCACAGTTTATTACGCAAATAAGTCTGGTTCAGTCTTGCCAGGGAGAATGAATTTCTATTATTTTTCTAAGTCAGTGAAAAAGGTTAACTCTTTCCTCCCAATCCCCCCTATTGGCGTGATTGATGGACAGGGGGCCATCGAGAAGCTGGGGACTATAGAGAAAGCAGGCTAGCCTCCAGATACTTTCTGAGCCGCGGGTGTGCTCAGGGAGTGTCGTCTCACATCCGTCACCCAGGACTGCCTGCATGCCTCTCGATAGGAGTCTCATCATGATACGCCAAGGTGATTTCTAGAGGAAAGAGTAGAGAAGAGAAAAAAGGCATATTAGTGATTTCATACGGGTGCTGAATAATCATTGTATCTACATTGCTTCAAGCAGCGGGAAAAAAAAGCCATTAGCAACTTGAACACTACATAAGCAACTAGTAAACAGAGTAACACTTGGAACACTGATAGTCTGTTGTAACAGCCTCCCCATTGAAACACTTTGTTTATTGGGACTGGTATGGCTAAGTATGGCATGGAAGAGGCTGTCACAAGTGCGTGTGTACATATCCAGCAGTCTGTGATCTCAAGTTTTTCAACTAACACTTCATGATGGGTCTCAAATGAATTCTGCCGTGGTGTAGAAGGCCCCAAAAAGGGAGTACACATAGAAATACTTATCAGCGGTATTAGGCCTTCTTGCAGTGGCTGGCATGGACCCATGTCGATCTCCCCTCAAGTTTGACGGAGGTTGGAGTGGTCAGCTGGACAGTCAAAGGCCCTTCGAATCGTGGCTCAAGGGTCTTTCTCACGTGCTTCTTTAGGTAGACCCGGTCACCAGGCTTTAGGGAGTGGGTTCCTGGAACAGCATCAGGATCAGGTAGAGAAGAGTAGACCCTTTGGTGGGTTTCAGTTAGTCTCTTCTGCAGGGAAACAACATAAGACGTTAGGCTATCACATTGCAGGTGTAACTCCTGTGGGAAGTAGCATCCTAATCTGGGTGCACTACCAAAGAGTATTTCAAATGGTGAGAGCCTATGCTTTCCCTGCGGGGTGGTCCTTACAGAGTAAAGAGCTATGGGGAGACATTCTGTCCATGGTCTACCAGTCTCCTCCACTGCCTTGGCTAGTTTGAGCTTTAGAGTCCCATTTAACCTTTCCACTTTCCCTGATGACTGTGGGTGGTAAGGTGTGTGTAAGGCTGACTGAATGCCTAACAGGGCACAGGTGTTCTGGAAAACTTGTCCAGTGAATTGAGTACCTCGGTCTGACTCTGACTTCAGGGAGTCCAAACCGGGGCACCAGCTCACAGGCCAATTTCTTTGCTGTAATTCGGGCCGTGGCTGAGCTAACAGGGTAGGCCTCTGGCCACCCTGAGAAGAGGTCTACACAGACAAGTACAAACTCGTAGACGCCATGTTTTGGCAACTGTATATAGTCTATTTGTACTCTTTGAAATGGGGCAAACGTCTTTGGCATGTGTCTTTGCGGGGTTTTAGTTAGCTGGCCTGGATTGTGTTGTTGACAGATGTGACAATCCTTTATTCTCTGGGAGGCGTATTGTCTGAAGCCGGGGGCTACCCAATAAGGTTGCATCTGGTTCATGATTGAGTTTGTGCTTCCATGTGTGGGGTAGTGGAGTACTTGGAAAATGGCAGGGAACCAACTGCGTGGCAGGACGGGAAGTCCGTTTAGGCGCCAAATCCCCTCCACCTTTTCTGCCCCCTTGGCCCGCCATCCGGCCTTTTCTTCCTCAGAGGCGTTTTCTTGTGTCTCAAAGAGGTTCTGCATTTCTTCCTCCGTCGTTGACACTGTTTCCGTCTCCTTCAAAGGGAGTAAGGCTGCTTGTTTTGCTGTTTGGTCGGCCAAGCGATTTCCCCTTGCCTCGGGTGTTTGAGCCTTGGTGTGGGCAGCAACCTTTATGATTGCTAGCTGTTTTGGTATCAAGGCTACTTCCATTAGTTTCTTCACTGAGGCTCCATGCCTGATGGGATTTCCTGTTGCTGTGAGGAATCCTCTAGTCTGCCAGATGGTGCCAAAATCGTGCACAATGCCATGTGCATAGGCTGAGTCCGTGTAGATGTTCGCTGTTCGTTCTTCCAGAAACTCAATTGCCCAAATGAGGGCAAGAAGTTCTGCTTCTTGAGCAGATATGCGTGGAGGTAGCGGTTGTCTGGCTAGGACTGCATATAGAGTCACTACTGCAAATCCGGTGTGGAACTTGCCTGCTTCATCAGCGTATCTGCTACCATCCACAAAAAGTTCAAAGTCTGGATTTGTAAGCGGTGTTGCCTGAATATTGTGCAGGGGCTTTGCCTCATGTTCAATGAGTTCCTGACAATCATGATCAAATGGTGCGCTGGTACGTTTGTCACTCTCTTCTGTCCTCTCTTCTGTCCCCCCTTCTAAACTTGTGTAGATCAGCAGATCAGCAAGGTTTAGACTTGTAACTCGAGCAAATGAGATGTTTGGGGGTAGCAACAGCGTGCACTGGAGTCTGACTTGTCTTGCCATGGAGAGATGTTTCAACTGCACTTGATTGAGAACAGCATAGATGTCATGGCTGGTAAGGATGGTAGTCGGGAAATCGAGTGAGATTTCAGATGCTTTCTGCAGTATATTTGAAACTGCTGTAACAGCACGGACACAGGTTGGTGCTGCTCTGGTAACGTTGTCAAGTTGAGAGGAGTAGTACCCGATTATGTGATGTTTGTCCGTCTTCTGGGTGAGTACTCCTACGGCAAATCCTTGAAGCTCTGCTACGAACAGATTGAAGGTGAGATTATAGTTTGGTAGTGCCAGAGCAGGTGCATCAATCACTAGTTCCTTGAGCTTTTGAAAATTTTGTCGAGCTTCTTCTGTGAGGGAGAAAGGAATATTCTTTGTGCAATCATACAGCGGTTGCATGAGTAGCGATGCATTAGGAATCCACTGTCTGCAGAAAGATATTAGCCCTAAAAATCCTCTGAGTTGTTTGAGATTTCTAGGAATGCTTGCTTTCCTGATAACTTCTTGTCTGTCCGGGCTGAGGTGTTTTTGTCCCGCAGAAAGGCAATGACCCAAGAAAGTGACCCTCGTTTTGCAGAACTGCAACTTATCTCTGCTCGCTTTGCATCCTACTTCTGCCAGAAAGGTAAGCATTCCTCTTCACTAGGGCAGCACAGTAATAAATCATCCACATACTGGTAGATGTACTGCGAGAGGTAGCGGGAGGGGGGATTGTCTCAGCTGCGGTGGCGTAATTCCAGGCTTGACTGAAACTTTTTCTGTGGGCACGGATAGTGTGCCGAGGTCAGTTTTTGATGTGGACCAGAGTTTTGTAGGAACTTGTAGAAGTACAGGGTCCGTGTTTACTTTACGTGTAACATCAGATTCTGGTTGATCTTCTATCATCTGGAGGGTGCACAGGACTTCTTCTGGGATATCTTCTGGAATTTGCAGGATAGCAGATCCATCTTCATTGTAGACAATCTGAGCTTGTAGTCTTGATAGTAGATCTTCTCCCACTAGGGCATCTCCACCCAGGGGGGACACTAAGAATTTAGACACGAACATGTATGGTCCCAGTTTCACCTTCAGTGGATGTATTATTGAGATTATCTGGGCTTGTCCATCAACTCCAGATACTACAGTAGCTTCAGAGGAGATGGATCCTTCAGGCACTAGGTTCCTGGGGTTCAGGAGCGTGAGGCTCCTGAGTCCACCAAAGCTCTTATTTCCTTGTTGCCAATGTGAAGGGGGACGTGTATAAATGGACCTCTGGCATCCCTATCCCATGCTGCCGCAAGTCAGGCAGTCTTCTCCTCCTGACTCTCGGGTTGGTTTTGAGTGTCCCTCTTCTTCTTTCTACAGTCTCTGATCACGTCCTCTAACTCCCACAATAGTAGCAGGTCGGTGCCTTCCTTCTTGTACTTTCTGGCTGACCGTCCACTGCTGCTATGAAAACTTTCTTGTTGCTCCTTTTATCCTTTGCGTCGGTTTCTAAGCCACTTGCTTTGTTGACTAGAAGATCTATGTCTTCCATGTTTCTCCATTCGGGGCAGCACGCTTTCAATCTTTCTGCCAGAGGTGCATGTATTCCATCCATGAAGGATCTTACCATCAGGCGACGTATTGCACCCGCTTGTAAGTCCAGCCCTTCATCTGCGAATGACTGCATCAATCTGTAGTAAAATGAGCTGACATTCTCCACAGGACCTTGATGCACTGGTCCCATTGTGCCCTTAGTTCTTTGCTCCTGGGCGCAGAAGAGATTGAGTCTTATCATGAAGTCTTGGCCTGATTCCACATTACGGGTATCGTCCGGAGCATGTCCTGTCAGGTGGGCAGTGAGTTTGGCATACAGTTCGGGAGACATTTTAACTCTACACAAACCTTCCATGTCCAACCAAGTGCTTCTGTAGGAGACCTGTATTTGGTTCAGGTAACGTGAAAAACTGACTGGGTTTCTAGTCGGATCTGGAGCATTTTGCAGAAAAGCCATCTGCTCGGCTGGAGTCCAGGGTACGTAGTCTTCATATGTACGGGGAACTGCATCTCTAGGAGCATCTGGGTTTTGTGGATTAACAGGTGGTCTTATCAGGACTCTTCTTTCCACTACGGGATAAAGAGGCACTGGTGCTGTGGCTTGTAGCTTGTGCTGTGGGGCTCCACAGGCTAGGCATGTTTCACTCCAGTCCGGATTTTGTTGGCCACAGTTTGTGCAGGTCCATCCCGGGGATCCTGCTATTTTTGGAGTCGTTCCAGGAGTAGCTGACAGGTACGGAGGGGGCTGCAGATCCTTATTAGCTTGCTTCCCAGCTTCCTCCCATGTGTCTGATTCTTCATGGTATATCTAACCTTGATCGTGGGCTGTTTTTGCCATGTCAGAAAGAGTTCTGACTAGTTTAGTCCATGATTTATCTGCTATCACTCCTGCTCTAGTAGCTCTTATTGTGTCCCATTTGTTGGGGTCCAATTGATCCTTCCCCTTCAATCCAAATGTCTTAAAAACTTCCTTGGACTGACTGGCTGTTCTTTTGACATGATAACACGTAATGAGATGTTGCAGGGTGCATCCAGCTTTTCTGTCTTTTGATATTCCGTGTCCCATTCTTCGTCTATCTTCTTCAGCTTTTAGACCCTTGAACGTCCTTTGGACTAAACCTACCTATCCTGGAGATACTCAGAGACTAACTCTTTTTGTATTCCTACCTAAGGTGAGGTCTAGAACCACCTTTCCTGGAGATACTCAGAGACTAACTCCTTTTGTGTTCCTACTGAAAGGTGGTGTCCTAACTTCAGAGGGGGCTGAGAATGTTGAATGGCGCTGGGTTGCCCTTCTTGTACCACAGGTACACTCTATATCCGATGGCAATGGCAAACAGGGCTATTCCCACTAACACTAGGGCAGTGAATATCACATCCATTGGACAGAGCAGGTACACTATTCCCTTTCAACACTCACTGATGTATGGGATCTATGACAACCAACAAGGACAACAGCACAGAAGTAAAGCACAGGAGAGCAGACACGCGACACACGGAGAGGCAGAGAAACACAGAGAAACAAACAAGCAAACAACCAAACAAGGCACAGAAAACATCAGCTGGCAAGGCTCTCTCAGAGTTCAGTAGAAACCCGCCAATAACCCAGTATCTACTCACAGTGTACCATTTTGTGCGTTGAGGAGAGGGGAGATCAGATGTGGGGAGCATAAAGAGAAGAATAAGGTTCAACTCTTACCTGGCCAGGTGTTTCTGGTCCCCACATCTGGTCACCTCCCCCTCGGCTTGGCAAGACAGTTCACTGCGTCCTGGGATTAGAAACACGGGTCCCTGCTTTTCGGGCGCCAGATAATGTTAGGTTGACCTAACGGTCACAGCTATTGCCAGCGATGTCCGAATGCAGAGAGGGTACCGGTGACCCCCCTCTGCCCTCCCTTTAGCCTTTAATGAAAACAGGCAGACACCGTTATACACGTAAAGGCTAGGAGACGTGCGGCTCCCAAAAAGAAAACTGTATTATTTTGTTTACATTACAAGGTTATACAGATTTGATTAGGGCGTAACTATGCAGCATACATATTCATTAAAGGCGTGAATTACATATTCCCAGCAAAAGAAATTAACATAATGACTTATACTCCCATAACAAACTGTTGCGTTCTTATTCCCATAACAAGATGTTTGTCAGTCGTTTCTAAGTCAAAACATTCTATGTCCTTGAAGTTGGTCTCACAGTTTATTACGCAAATAAGTCTGGTTCAGTCTTGCCAGGGAGAATGAATTTCTATTATTTTTCTAAGTCAGTGAAAAAGGTTAACTCTTTCCTCACATATAGTTTCCAAAATAGGGTCATTTGTCTGGGTTTCTGCTGTTTTGTTGTCAGAGGCTTTTCATGTGTGACATGGCGTCCGCAATCTGTTCCAGCCAAAATGGCGCTCATTCCCTTCTGAGCTCTGCCGTGCTCCCAAACAGTAGTTTTTCACCACATATGGGGTATCTGTGTACTCAGAAGAAATTGCACAACAAAATGTTATCCTTGAAAAAAAATGCTAAATTTGGGGCTAAAACATGGGGGAAAATGATTTTTTTTATTTTCTCAGTTCAACATTATAAAATTCTGTGAAGCATCTGGGGCTTCAAGATGCTCACCACACATTTAGATAGATTGCTTAAGGGGTCTAGTTTCACTTGTTGGGGCTTTCCGCTGTTTAGGCACATCAGGGCTCTGCAAATGCAACACCCGCTCTCAGTTCCAGCCAATTTTGCATTACAAAATTCAAATTGAGTTCTTTCCCTTCCAAGCCCTGCCATGTGCCCAATTAGTATTTTCCCCGATTTTATATGGGCCATCATTGTACACCAGAGGAATTGCACAACAAATTGTTTTGTCCAGTATGCCTGGTTACCCTTGGGCTAAAAAATTTTTGTGGGAAGAATTAATTTTTAATTTTCATGGTTCAACATTCTAAAATTTTTTTGAAGCACCTGTGGGTTTAAGGTGGTATCTACACCTCTAGACAGCTTTCTTAAGCGGTGTAGTTTAGAAATTGGGCTTACTTGTGGGGTATTTCCACTGTTTAGGCATATCAACGGCTCTGCAAGCACGACGTGATGTCCGCTATCTATTCCAGCCAATTTTGCACTCCAAAAGTTAATTGGCGCTCCTTCCCTTCTGATCCATGCCCTGCTCCCAAACAGTTTTCAGCCAAGTATAGAGTATCTGTGTACTCAGGGAACAAATTGTATGGTGCGTTTTCTCTTATTACCATTGTGAAAATAAAGAATATGGGTCTAAGGCCTCTGGCACACATCCGTGCCGCCGGTACGTGTTTGGTACGTTTTTGTACGTATCGGCGGCATGGAGACCAATGCTGCCCTATGGTAGCAGGCACACACACGTAACAACACACGGAACGTGTGTCCGTGTCGTTTGTACGTGTGTGCATTTTACAACACGCTCGACATGTCCGTTTTTCGCCGGCATCACGCAGGCACGGACCCGCTAAAGTCAATGGGTGCATGCCTGCACAGACGGCACACGTAGCATGTCCGTGTGCTACACGTACCGTCCGTGTGCGTTTTTTAGTGAGCGATGTCGGTCAATATATTTTTTATGTGGTTGTCAGTCAATCTCCCTTTGTCGGGGTCGGTCTGTATCTCTCCCTTTCTCATACTCACCGATCCCCGATCACCAGCGCGGTGAAGAACAGCTGTGCAAAAGATACGGCGGCTTTAACTATTTTGAAAATGCCGGCCGCTCACTATTCAATCTCCTATTCCCTGCTTCCCCCGCCCACCGCCGCCTATGATTGGTTGCAGTCATACACGCCCCCACGCTGAGTGACAGCTGTCTCACTGCAACCAATCACAGCAGTCGGTGGGCGTGTCTATATTGTGCCGTAAAATTAATTAAAAAAATCATCGTGCGGTCCCCCCAATTTTGATACCAGCCATGGTAAAGTCACACGGCTGAAGGCTGGTATTCTCAGGATGGCGAGCCCCACGTTATGGGGAGCCCACCACCCTAACAATATCAGGCAGCAGCCGCCCGGAAAAGCCGCATCCATTAGATGCCACCGTTCCGGGACTCTACCCGACTCTTCCCGAATTGCCCTGGTGCGGTGGCAATTGGGGTAATAAGGAGTTAATGGCAGCAGCCTATAGCTGCCATTTAGTCCTAGGTTAAACATGGCAGCTGTCTCCCCAAGATAACTTCCATGTTTAACCTGTTATTAAAATTAAATAAACACACACATTCAAAAAATCCTTTATTTAGAATAAATAAAACAAACACCCTCGTTCACCAGTTTAATAAAACCAAAAAACCCATCCAGGTCCGCCGTAATCCATGGATGTCCCACGACGCTCTCAGCTTTGCTACATGAAGGTGACAGGAGCGGCCACACACAATAACCGGTCCGTATCACCTCCAAGCAGCAACTGAAGTGAGCCGCGCAATCACTGATGTCAGTCAGGTTACTCGCGGCCAGCACTGGATCCTCCAACTGTGACAGCGATTCGCCCAAGTGACTGAAGTGAGCTGCGCAATCAGCGATGAAGTCACAGGTAAGTAGTGGTGTCGGGTAGGTGACTCCAGCTAGCCGCGAGTAACCTGAGTGACTGCAGCGCAAATGTCGCCGCTAACTTCAGTTACTCAGGGGATTAGCGGCCACGGTGATTCCATCACGAATGTCCACAAATCAGGACGCCACACACAGACAGAGCCGTGGTATGACAATGAAGTCGGGTGAGGTTCACCCGAGTTCATTCTCATCGCTCGTCTGTCTGTCTCGGCTGTCAGCGGGTATGTAGCAATGACATTTTACAACACACAGATCAACACATACGGACACCACACGGACATTACACACACACACACGGCAAGCATACGCCATCACACGGATGTCACACGTACCGGAGAAACGCCCATAAAAAAACGGAACACTGACCCAAAAAACGGAAAGTGAGACACGTACGTTTTTATGCGGAAGTGTGTTTCAGGCCTAAAACAACTTTATTAGAAAAAGTAAAATTTTCAGTTAACTTCCACATTGCTTTAATTCATGTGAAGCACTCAAAGGGTTAATAAACTTCTTGGATGTGGTTTTGAGCAGCTTGAAGGTTACACTTTTTATAATAGTGTCACTTTTGGGTATTTTCTTTCAGCTAGGCCTCAGTAATCTCAAATGTGATGTGGTCTCTTAAATTAAAAAAAAAAAAAAAAAATTGGTTTTGTAAATTGTTTGAAAAATGAGATGATAAATGTTAGTTATATCGCATAAAATGGTTAATATCTGGTTTAATGGCATAAAATTGTTTGAAAACTGAGAAATGTTCAAATTTGTTTGAAACATGGGGTTTTTTTTTCATAAATGCAAATGATATCGACCAAAATTTACCACTTTATATGAAGTTTGTGTCCTAAAAAAAACAATCTCTGAATTGCTGGGATCTGTTAAAGCGTTTGAGAGTTATTATCTCATAAAGTAATACTGGTCAGAATTGAAAAACCTGGTCTTTTCACGAAGGCAAAAAAAAATCACGCTAAGGCTACATTCACACGACCGTTCCGTTTTGTGGCTTGCAATCTACGATCCTATTTGTTCTTGGATGCATCTGTGTGGCATCCGTTCCGTTTCTTTCGGGCTGTGTCATCAGTGTCCTGTGCCTTCTGTTTTTTTTTGTGTTTTTTTCGGACCGAAAAAAAACGGAAGTAGATAAATAGTTGGAAAGATATATATATATATATATATATATATATATATATATATATATATATATATATATATATATATATATATATAATATATATATATACATATATACAGTGCCTACAAGTAGTATTCAACCCCCTGCAGGTTTACACATTCGGAATTAATTTGGCATTGTGACATTTGGACTGTAGATCAGCCTGGAAGTGTGAAATGCACTGCAGCAAAAAAGAATGTTATTTATTTTTTATTTTTTTTTTTTAAATTGTGAAAAGTTTATTCAGAGGGTCATTTATTATTCAACCCCTCAAACCACAAGAATTCTGTTTGGTTCCCCTAAAGTATTAAGAAGTATTTCAGGCACAAAGAACAATGAGCTTCACAAGTTTGGATTAATGATCTCTTTTTCCAGCCTTTTCTGACTAATTAAGACCCTCCCCAAACTTGTGAACAGCACTCATACTTGGTCAACATGGGAAAGACAAAGGAGCATTCCAAGGCCATCAGAGACAAGATCGTGGAGGGTCACAAGGCTGGCAATGGGTACAAAACACTATCCAAGGAGTTGGGCCTACCTGTCTCCACTGTTGGGAGCATCATCCGGAAGTGGAAGGCTTATGGGAACTACTGTTAGCCTTCCACGGCCTGGACAGCCTTTGAAAGTTTCCACCCGTGCCGAGGCCAGGCTTGTCCGAAGAGTCAAGGCTAACCCAAGGACAACAAGAAGGAGCTCCGGGAAGATCTCATGGCAGTGGGGACATTGGTTTCAGTCAATACCATAAGTAACGTACTCCACCGCAATGGTCTCCGTTCCAGACGAGCCCGTAAGGTACCTTTACTTTCAAAGCGTCATGTCAAGGCTCGTCTACAGTTTGCTCATGATCACTTGGAGGACTCTGAGACAGACTGGTTCAAGGTTCTCTGGTCTGATGAGACCAAGATCGAGATCTTTGGTGCCAACCACACACGTGACGTTTGGAGCCTGGATGGCACTGCATACGACCCCAAGAATACCATCCCTACAGTCAAGCATGGTGGTGGCAGCATCATGCTGTGGGGCTGTTTCTCAGCCAAGGGGCCTGGCCATCTGGTCCGCATCCATGGGAAGATGGATAGCACGGCCTACCTGGAGATTTTGGCAGAGAACCTCCGCTCCTCCATCAAGGATCTTAAGATGGGTCGTCATTTCATCTTCCAACAAGACAACGACCCAAAGCACATAGCCAAGAAAACCAAGGCCTGGTTCAAGAGGGAAAAAATCAAGGTGTTGCAGTGGCCTAGTCAGTCTCCTGACCTTAACCCAATTGAAAACTTGTGGAAGGAGCTCAAGATTAAAGTCCACATGAGACACCCAAAGAACCTAGATAACTTGGAGAAGATCTGCATGGAGGAGTGGGCCAAGATAACTCCAGAGACCTGTGCCGGCCTGATCAGGTCTTATAAAAGACGATTATTAGCTGTAATTGCAAACAAGGGTTATTCCACAAAATATTAAACCTAGGGGTTGAATAATAATTGACCCACACTTTTATGTTGAAAATTTATTAAAATGTAACTGAGCAACATAACTTGTTGGTTTGTAAGATTCATGCATCTGTTCATAAATCCTGCTCTTGTTTGAAGATTGCAAGCTCTAACTTATTTGCATCTTATCAAACCTGCTAAATCTGCAGGGGGTTGAAGACTACTTGTTGGCACTGTGCATGTATATATGTGTATATATATATATATATATATATATATATATATATATGTATGTGTGTATGTGTATATATATATATATATATATATATATATATATATATAATACATAATGTATGTGTGTGTATATATATATATATATATATATATATATATATATATATTATGGATATGTTGTGATTCAGGAACCGAGGAGGATCAAAAAATGTGGGATCCCAAATGTGGTAACAGAGTGGCTGGAACCTTAACGGATTGCAGACCTAATCCTGACACACAACTAGAAGTAGCCGTGGGACGAGCCTACGATGACCTAGTCGTCTCAACACAGCCGTATAACTAAATATTCTCACAGATAGAGATATAAGAAAGCTAATCTGCCTCAGAGCAGTTCCCAAAGATAGATAGCCCCCCCACATGTAAAGGCTATGGTGATATAGAAAAACACAATACAAAGCTAGAAAAGACAGATTCAGCAAAGGTGAGGCCCAAACTATCTTTATAGGAAAGGATAGGAAGGAGCAACTGTCTGCAATCGTAAAACACCCTAATATATACCAGCACTTCTGATATGAAAAAATCCTGAGGTCACACAACCTCTCCCCTACTGTATCAGCACTCTGATGTTACTGAGATCCAAAAACACTAATACAGATGAGGGACTGAATTAATACCAAGCATAACAAACACAATACCTTGCAGAATCATGGAGTGAAGTATACAGACACTCCCAGCAGGGAATGATCCCATTCCACCAAGAACTCCACAGACAAAATAGGAATCAAGCATTAGTATCAAAGCAGAAAAAACAACAAAGTGGAAAACAAACAGCAGAGGTACAAAGACCACTTATCTGAGAGGAGTTCTGGTAGTGAGCAGAGCTGGTTACAGAATGTCCTTAACACACTGGAGACTATTGAGCACCGGCAAGTAACAAGAGAAAACTACTGTTTTATATAGTCCCAATCTGACCCTGATTGCCAGTCCTCTACAGGTGTGTGGCTTTCATTCCACAAGTCAACTGCACCGCCAGCACTGGCCACACAAGAGAGCCCCAAACTGGAAAATGTATTCACAACAGGGATAGATAGACAGATAAAGAGGAATGAATGAATAGAGGGATAGATGAGAGACATATATAATGTCCCACTCCCCAGCATTTTGTAATCTTGCACCCTTTAGTGCCTTTCATGTGGCACTAAAGGGTGCTTAGCCTTGTATTTAGCCAAAAAATAAATAATTAAAAAAAAAACTACGTGGGGTCCCCCCTATCTTTTGTAACCAGCTCGGGTAAAGCAGACGGCTGCAGCCTGCAGACTATGGCTGGCAGCTTCACCTTGGCTGGTAATCCAAAACAGAGGGCACCCCACGCTGTTATTTTAAATTAAATAAATAATTTAAAACAAAAAACGGGGGGTTCCCCCCAAATTGGATCACCAGCCAAGGTAAAGCGGACAGCTGTGGTCTGGTATTCTCAGACTAGGAAGGTTTGCGGTTCTTGGACCCTCCCCAGCCTAAAAATGGCAGGCTGCAGCCGCTCCAAAAGTGGCGCATCAATTACATGCGCCAATCCTGGCACTTTTCCCAGCTCACCCGATGCCCTGGTGCGGTGGCAAAAGGGGTAATTATATGGGGTTAATACCAGATGTGTAATGTCACCTGGCATCAAGCCCTGGGGTTACTGATGTCACGGCGTCTATCAGATACCAGACATCACTAACCCAGTTGGTAATAAAAGACAAATTTTTATTTGAAAAAAAAAAAAAAACACTCCGCCAAAACATTCCCTCTTTCACCAGTTTATTGGAAAGAAAAAACAAATCCGGGTCCGGTGAAATCCAGTAAGGAGGTCCCATGACTATTCATAATACTCACTGTCCCAGTCAACGAAGAACAGAACGCTCCCCATTGGCTGGGAGAGCAGTGCAGTGACCTGAGTCAACATGAATAGGTCAATCCAAGTCACTGAAGGGCATGACCTGCGCTGACTTCAGGTGGTTAGCTAGGTACATTACCTGTGGTGCACTCATTATGTCAGCGCTTGTCACGGACTTCTATTCTCACCGCGTTTTCAGATCACCTCTCGCGAGCGGCCGGTGACATCACCGCTAGTCAGTTTCAGGGGAGGTGATCTGAGAACGCGGCGGGCATAGAAGTCAATGACAAGCGCTGACGTCAGGAGAGCAGGACTTCATCACCGCAGGTAATGAACTTTACTAACCTGACGGTAATTCTTATCATCCTCACGGCTGCTCGCACTGCTGTGCGGGCAGCTGCTGACACTGCTGTGCGGGCAGTTGCTGACACAATGCAGTGCGAGCTGACGCGGGAGCGGGACACAGACCGCAGGGGCACCCGATGGAAGTCACACGGAAGTGCTTCCGTGCAGCTTCTGTGGATTTTGCGGACCCATTGACTTGTATTGAGTCAAGGTCCGTTATTATGGAACGAACACGCGGCATCAGATTTTTTTTTTTCTTTTCTTTGTAGGATTGGATGCACACGGAAGTGCTTCCGTGTTCTATCCGATCCTATGCAAAAGACATTGAAAAGATATTCCTGTCGGTTGATCCGCAAAAAACAGGAACTGAACAGGACAGACGAAACGGTCATGTGAATGTGCCCTAAAGGGTTAAAAATAGAAGTGAGGTTTGTCTTTTTATCTGGACATAAGAAAACACAGGAATCCGTTAATTGAAACAATTTTCATAAACTTAAATTTTGCATACCTGTGGTCACTTCACCTCCTCAACCAGATTAATTTTTTTATTTATTTTTTTTTCTTTATCTGACTTACAGATATGACAAAACCACATTTTGGGTTTGTTTTTTGTTTTTTTTATTAAATGGGGAAAACAATGGGGTGATTCAAGTATTTGGATTTAATTTATTTTAATCATTTAGTTTCTTTGGGTGATTTTGAACCTGTGATTGTTTTTTCGTTTTTTTTTTTTTCTCCATACTGCAGTACTAGTGTATTGCAGTATACTGTATAGTTAGATTGGTGTTCTCCTATGTAGCCCTTCAGCAGGCTTCGTGTTGCCATGATAAGCTATATGCTCTGGTGATTGCTGGTGCAGCCGCACACAGACGATCACCGATTTTATTAGTACTAAAAATAATAAAAACTGAGAGCCTTCAGTAGTTGATACGATTTACTGGCTAGCTGAAAACAGAAAGCAAGCTTTTTGACTACTTAGAACTGTCAGATGACACCAGATATCTTGTGTAAATTGTTTAGAAAAGTTGCAAAATTTTAAAGCAAACCAAGGTTGCACAAAAAGTTTTGCAACTTGACGATTTTACACCAGTTTCTGTTACCTTTTAAAATGGATGCTCTGGGACTAGATTGAGACTTCAGGTGTGGCACATGCCACTAGTCAGATGCTCCTGATTCATGAAGAGGCATGCAACTCTTCATGAATCAAGAGTGTCTTGCTTCCCCACAACCCCATCATTAAGACCAGCAAGGAAATCGCCAGTCTTGATTAATCGGGCTTATATCCACTAGATCTACTCACCACTTCAAAAATACAATACAGGTTGGTTTGTCCTAGTTTTTGTAAAACCATGTTATCACTTGTTCAGAAACCGTAACAAGAGAATGTGTCAGTATTTACTAACTAGAAATAGGCCCGATGCTATCGCATCTGTTTATGCTTAGTGGTGCTGACAGGAGCAGTGGTGAGTGGGGCTGGTGGCATACAGATCTGGTGAGGCGGTCTGTGGGCGTACAGATCTGGTGAGGGGGTCTGTGGGCATAGAGATATGGTGGAGGGCCTGGGGGCCTACAGATCTGGTGGGGGGCATACAGATTTAGTGGGGGGGTGGCTGGGGGCATACAGATATGGTGGAGGGGGGGCATACAGATCTGGTGGGAGGGGGCTGGGGGCATACATATTTGGTGGTGGGGGCTGGGGGCATACATATTTGGTGGGGGGGTGGCTGGGGGCATACATATTTGGTGGGGGGGCGGCTGGGGGCACACAGATTTGGTTGGGGGGGCGGCTGAGGGCACACAGATTTGGTGGGGGGGCGGCTGAGGGCACACAGATTTGGTGGGGGGGCGGCTGGGGGCATACAGATTTGGTGGGGGGGGTCGGCTGGGGGCATACAGATTTGGTGGGGGGGGTCGGCTGAGGGCATACAGATTTGGTGGTGGGGGGCGGCTGAGGGCATACAGATTTGGTGGTGGGGGGGCGGCTGGGGGCATACAGATTTGGTGGTGGGGGGGCGGCTGGGGGCATACAGATTTGGTGGTGGGGGGGCGGCTGGGGGCATACAGATTTGGTGGTGGGGGGGCGGCTGGGGGCTTACAGATCTGGTGGGGCGGCTGATGTCCTCTGCAGTAATGAGCACATTGTGCTTCTGCTGGTTCCCTTTTGTCCCCTATTATGCAGTGTCTCACCTGTCCTCCGTGCCCGCGGAGCATCCAGCTGCAGCACACAGACTCCTCCGTGATAGCGTCTGGTGTACGAAGGGGCCGCTGCAGGTTGATGTCATGGCTTTACTGCAGTTGAACACTTTACGGCGCACAATGCATTCAACTGCAGTAAAGGGCTAACAGCAGAAGTGGCGGCGGTCCCGGACAGGTGAGTATACAGCAGTGTGTCTGTGTTCAGTGTATACATGCATGTGCGCTGTGTGTGTGTACGTGTTCAGTGTCTGCTATGTGTGTGTCTGCTATGTGTGTATGCGTGCGTGCAGTGAGGACCCAGAAGCCGGAGCATCATTCGAACTGCGGCTGCGCAACGGACAATGCCGCGGTGCATGACAGAATAGGAGAACAGACAAAAGTGGCGATTATGTAAGTAGATGATTACCTGGGAACGACCTAGAGTGCTTTTTGAATGTGACCACTACATATGCCATGCACCAGTTGATGAGCGCAGTACTGGTCTTTAGAGAGTCTTAAAATGGAGACAAGGAACACGGCAATAACTAAATAGAGTGCCTTAATGAGGACTTTTCACCAAACTTTCTATGTTGAACCTGACACACAAGGTAATAGTTGCTGCATGGCTGTATAAAGGTTTTTTTCGTTTACTCCACCTCTCCATTGCAGAAATATCAAAGTATTTGGCACATAATAAGTTGTTCCAAGTGAGTGTTAGCGTTTTTACTGGGGAGGGGGCTGGTGGGTGTACTTCTCCCTGTATGACATTCCTCAGTCATAAGCAGGCAGTAATACAGCAGAAAATGAACACGCCCACAATAGCTTAGAGCAGGTTTCTCAGGAGTGACATGTAATGACAAACAGCTCTGATTTCTTGGTCTAATTATATACATGATTAGGAAATGCTGGGAGTAGAAATACAGATGAATAACACCTTTCAGATAACATTCCAGAAGTCTGTGTGGGGGGAGGGGCAGTGAAGCTGGGTGTAGCTGTTTCACCTTACAAACTCTTATCAGTTCTAGTCCTTAGGCCCTGTGCGCACTAGACGTTTTTGCTGCGTTTTTACCGCGTTTTTGTGCTGAAAACGCTGTGACATTGCTTCCCCAGCAATGTCTATGGGTTTTCAGAAGTGCTGTCCGCACACAGCATTTTTTTGTAGCTGTGTTTTTGTGGTGACCACAAAAAAGCAGCATGTCAATTATTTCTGCGTTTTTCACAGCATTTTTCACTCATTGAATGTAGTGCACAAAAACACAGCCAAAAACGCGGTAAAAAAACGCATTGCGTTTTACCGCGGGTGCGTTTTTGTGCATTTTTGCAGACAAAAACGCACAAAACGCAGCATGAAAAAACTGCTTAGTGCGCACTTAGCCTTATACCACTCTCACCCTTTGCTGTACAGCCCTCCTGTCACACTGTGTAAATAATTGAAAATGTCCAAGTTGAGTTTTTACATCTTTATCTTCTAAGTATCTAAAATGAATAGAAAAGAGAGGGCGCTCCTGTGTGGGATCTTACAGCACAGAATTATGTGCAGTGTGAGGTGCACACTCACCTGATAGTGTTGTACAGCAGGTACAACACTGTTAGTAGTACTGGAGGGGGAATTGCAGGTTTACCGCTCCTTGTCAGCAGGGATCCCGTCCTCCTGGCCCCGTAGGACTCTGCTCACACGATCGAGGTTTCCACCTGCAGTGTGTAACCGCCGGACCGACGTTCGTTAGCAGCTCCTCCTCCGGGTCGGACGGTCCTGTGATCAGGATTGCGGTGATTCACCAGCCCCTGATATCAACATCAGATAGGTATCCAGCACGATCCTGGTTCTGGCTGCAGCAGCCCCGTGAGCTCCCGAAGGGAGATAGAGATGCAGGGAATAATGGAAAAATTCACGGTATCGCTGCGCTGCTCAGAGAAGGTAGTGATGAGGTTAATGGGATATAAATTTATTAGATATTTACATGCCACTACACGTTTCGGGGGTACAATCTCCCTCTTCCTCAGGTAGCAATGAAATGCAGAAATTTCAGATCTTAAATACACAAACCGGAAAAAAGAAAAAAAACCCTTTTTTTTTCCCCTTAATCAGATTAAATCCCCATCAGGGTAAAGTCATTGGGACAATTAGTTAGTTGGGAGGGTTCTCCCTTACAAGATACTGATCTTATGCATTCATGATAAAAAGCAATTATATTTATGGGTTCATAAAAAGCTATATTACATAGTCAGAATAAATGCATATTATTAAAAACATGAATAATTAACAATATACGTGTGTCTAGCCCTCATTTGATAAAATGCATGTATATTACCTTATCAATATAAAGGGTGACTAAAAAACAAGATCGTCACTGTTGATTGAAAAGGTAATGGATATAAAATATAGTCATATAAGGATCCCACTAATTTCCCATGGTATTTTTCTCATAAAGAACTTATTTTAGATAAAAATTTATTTTTAAATATATTTATAAAAAAATATATGAATTAGATGTGAAAAGAACTTTTGGTGAAAATCTTGTTTCCCATGGGTGACATTGTTTGGATAAATCTGACACACCAATATTTGTTAAGAAGAAATAAATTCATATAAAAACAATTGTATATAATTAATATAAAAAGAAATTTTTATCTAAAATAAGTTCTTTTTTATGAGAAAAATACCATGGGAAATTAGTGGGATCCTTATATGGCTATATTGTATATCCATTACCTTTTCAATCAACAGTGACGATCTTGTTTTTTAGTCACCCTTTATATTGATAATAAGGTAATATACATGCATTTTATCAAATGAGGGCTAGACACACATATATTGTTAATTATTGATGTTTTTAATATACATTTATTCTGACTATGTAATATAGCTTTTTATGAACCCATACATATAATTGCTTTTTATCATGAATGCATAAGGTCAGTATCTTGTAAGGGAGAACCCTCCCAACTAACTAATTGTCCCAATGACTTTACCCTGATGGGGATTTAATCTGATTAAGGGGAAAAAAAAGGGTTTTTTTCTTTTTTCCGGTTTGTGTATTTAAGATCTGAAATTTCTGCATTTCACTGCTATCTGAGGAAGGGTAAGGTTGTACCCCCGAAACGCGTAGTGGCATGTAAATATCTAATAAATTTATATCCCATTAACCTCATCACTACCTTCTCTGAGCAGCGCAGCGATACCGTGAATTTTTCCATTATTCCCTGCATCTCTATCTCCCTTCGGGAGCTCACGGGGCTGCTGCAGCCAGAACCAGGATCGTGCTACCTATCTGATGTTGATATCGGGCTGGTGAATCACTGCAATCCTGATCACAGGACCGTCCGACCCGGAGGAGGAGCTGCTAACGAACGCCGGTCCGGCGGTTACACACTGCAGGTGGAAACCTCGATCGTGTGAGCAGAGTCCTGCGGGGCCAAGAGAACGGGATCCCTGCTGACATGGAGCGGTAAACCTGCGATTCCCCCTCCAGTACTACTAACAGTGTTGTACCTGCTGTACAACACTATCAGGTGAGTGTGCACCTCACACTGCACATAATTCTGTGCTGTAAGATCCCACACAGGAGCGCCCTCTCTTTTCTATTCATTTCAGCTACGGGCTCTGCCTGAGGATCTGGGTATCCAAACTTTTGGAGGAGCAGCAAACTGTGTAAAAAAGTGCACTAATATACCAATTTTTCAAGTGTTCACTGTGGAGGAGATATACTGATTATTAAAGCGGACAGAGAACTGTGACTAATTCTCAGGATGGAATTCTGTAATAACAGGGATTCCATCAGACATGTGCTTATTTCTAAATTCATCGGGTCCTGTGATCCTGAGCCACAGGATAGACTAATATCAACGGACTCTGGCCTCTCCAAAGCATCTCTCAATATTATGACTGATCTTTTTCTCAAATTTGAGGACCAATCCAAAATTGAGATAATTCAAAAAATAGACACGTTATTCCTTAAACAATATTTAAAGGAAAAAATTATGCCCAGGGGTCTTAGAATGCCCTTCACTTCATCATTTCCCCATGATGAAAGTTTTACCAGGGAATGGGACAGATATATGTTGGAATGCTCCAGTGGTATGTTGAACCTCTTGATCTCTAAAAGGGATAAATTAGCTGGGGCTGCAATGATCAATATTTTTAAAACTAAGGAGTAACTCATAGAATATTCAGACACACACCTGAGTATAAGGGAATGAACCTAGCCCTAACAGAAAGATTAACCAAATTTGAGGGGGACCTGATATCTAGAAAGGCAAAAAATCTGAGTAGGGATAGGCAGGACTACAAATCCCCTCAGGCACCCTCCTGGGATCATAGTAGAAAGTATATCAAAATCAATCCTAAGGTGGGACAGGAGGGCACAAAGGTCCCCAATAATCCATCCCAAAACAATATCCCCCGTGATCCACAGATGGGGACGAGGAGGGGTAATTTCATTAATCACTAGAGACCTAATGGTCCTAGTCAGCCACCAAGGTTCAGCTTTCGGAATTATAACTCCAATAATTCAGAAACTAACATTACACCAAATAGGGCCCGAACCCCCAGGGTTTCCCAGGATACTCTATTGCCCAGGGTGTATGGTTTGTGGGCCGTGGTTATCCCAATCGATGGGGGTGAGGAGAACACACCCTTTTTAACCAGAGTGTTTGTTTTTAAATTCTAATAAACACAAAACCACCAATAATAACCTGAGGAACCATAATGCACCTATGAGATCCATTCATAATAGTAAAGCGAAGGAATTAACAGCCACATCAGAAACAGATGAGGCTGGTATTGATCCCGAGATTATGGATCTTATGAATTCCTCCATTGTAACCCTCCATGGCACCCAAGAACTAACCAGTTCTGATCCCTCAACTTCTCAGAGACATCAAATATCCGCCAATAGGGTCACACCCTCCTTATCCTTAGAAGGTCCCATTCGGGTGCAGGGAGAACCAAATCACATAACCATAGAACTAACTCAAACTAACCCAGGGGTAAAAACTACTGAACAGAATCCAAACTTATCCATCACCTCCCGAGGAGCCACAGAAAAAAAGATTAGAGTTTTTTCAATTAATACCCTCAAAAGCTCGAATAAAAAGAAAAACAAGAGAAGAGGCTGCCGAGGGGGAGGGGGGAGCGGAACCAGGGTTAAATCCAACCCCAATGAAAAAGCTAGCAATCTAACCAATGTAAATCAACAGGATAAAGGGATTTTTAACCTTTCCAGTTACCAGCTAAATCAAGGGGAAATCTCATTATTGAAAAGGGGACTATCCTTTTGCCCATCCAGCAACACCAATACATTCCGCCTTTTTTTGGATATAAATGAGTTTGTGCGAAAAATCACTCTACAGAGACATTTTATGATTCTATCCAAACAGAAGGGCCCAACCAAGAAAAATACTGATGGTGAAACAATGGATACATACGTACATGTACAAGTCAAAGGGAATGGGAACCTCTATCCTCACCACCATAGGGGTAATAATATAGAAACATTCCATCAGCTATTGCTTAAAGACATTAGAGTATTCCACTGTAACTATAAACGAGACAACGTATCAGGGGAGGAGAGGTTGGCTTTAAATTTCCTCAAAAACAATCATAATTTGGTAATAAAAAGCGCGGACAAAGGGGGTGGGGTGGTGCTGATGGATAGAGATTGATATATCAATGAAGGGACAAAACAGCTGGAGGATAGCAAATACTATGAAGCCTTAGAAAAAGACCCATCGTGTGAGTACTTTCATCAATACAAAATCATGATTAAAAAGGCAAGTGAGGAGAGGATCTTAAATAAGAGAGAGAAGCAATATTTAGAGATTAAGCACTACTCCTTACCCTACTATTATTTTCTCCCTAAAATCCACATATCCCTAATCAATCCACCGGGCAGACTGATAATATCTGGAATTAACTCCATCACGGCCAACCTATCACATTACATTGATTTATTTTTGCAAAAATATGTGGGCCGATTAGATTCCCATCTTAGAGACTCCTCCCATCTAATCAGTCTTCTTAAGAAACTCCCCGAAACTCCCAATTGCCTGCTCTTTACTTTAGATGTGTCCGCACTGTATTCAAATATAGACCATGAACTAGGATTGAAAAGTGTGGACTCCTATTTGGCTGCAGATAACACCCTTTCAACTCCACAGAGGGAGTTTATCCTGCAATCTATTGATTTTATATTAAACCACAACATCTTCACCTTCGAGCGCAATATATACCATCAGTTGAGGGGCTGTGCGATGGGGACGAGATTTGCCCCGAGTTATGCTAACCTGTATATGGGGTGCTTCGAGTCCCTATATATCGCACAGTCCCCTCTAGCTATGGGGAATATGACCTTCTATCGCCGGTTCATAGATGCCCTGTTTTTTATTTGGTCAGGGTCCGAGGAGAGTGCGGTAACCTTCATCAAATCACTAAACCAAAATGAATGGGGACTAAGCTTCACAGCCACCATTTTCCGAGACACTCTTCAATTCCTGGATCTGAATATCAAATTCAATGAAAGATCCACTATTGAAACTTCAACTTTTTTTAAAAAAGGTGGATGTCAATAGTTATTTAGAGTTCTCCAGCAGTCACCTTCCCACTTGGATCAGGAATATTCCGTACGGCCAATACTGGCGTATCAGGAAGAACTGTACTAATATAAAATCTTTCAGAGCCGAAGCTAAAATATTACGGAGTAGATTTAGGAGCAAAGGCTATCCTGGAAAAATATTGGCCGATGCCTTTCAGAAAAGTTCCAAATTGGACCAGGACAAGTGCCTGACCAAGATTGCGGAAAGGGGCCTGGAGGAAAGTAAGGCAAATACTGGTTATGAGAGCTGCCTGGTGACCACCTACACTGATTCATACAAAAAGGTAAAGGAGCTGGTGGGCAGATACTGGTATATCCTGAAAAGTGACAAAATCCTCTCAGGGATCCTACCGAATAAACCTAAGGTAGTGTTCCGTAGAAATAGAAATCTAAAAAACATGATTGCTCCTAGCAAAATATCCAATGAGAAATCTACTTTGTCCCTGAAGGAGTCAGACATCACAAAACCAATAGGTAATTATCGCTGTGGCCAATCAAGGTGTCTATGTTGTAAAACATTAAAACAAGGTACACAATCATTTAAGTCCAACATCATGGGGGAGGAATTTTCTATAAAGCAACACCTTACCTGTACCACCTCCTATGGGATCTACCTGTTGGAATGTCCTTGCGGCCTGCAATATGTAGGTCGCACAACACAAATGTTACACAACAGGTTAAATGGTCACAGATACAACATTCACCATGGTCTACTCACACAGCCTGTCAAAACATTTCTTATGTGAACATAATAAAGACAGTGACACCTTTTAAGGCCCCTTTCACACGTCAGTGATTCTGGTACGTTTGTGCTTTCTTTTTTAAACGTACCAGAATCACTGACATACGCAGACCCATTATAATGAATGGGTCTGCTCACACGTCAGTGATTTGTCACTGCACGTGTCTCCGTGCAGCGTACCCGCGTGTGCGTGTTTGCTGCACGGAGACATGTCCATTTTTTTTCTGGCATCACTGATGTTCCACGGAGCACGCAGTGGTTAGGTCCGTGAAACACGTGCCAGAAAAAAAACGTGCTTTTAAAATAAAAAAACATTTTAACTCACCCGGCGTCCAGCGATGTCCTCTGCAGCCCGTCCTCCCTGCTCCTTCTGTGCCGGCTGATTACTGTCGCGCATATTCATTATGCGCGACACAGCCGACCCGGAAGCAGCTCCTGCAGGGGTCACCGCCGGCCGGATGCTGCGTCGCGGGAGCGATCAGCACCATGGACAGCGGGAGCGGGCGCAGGTGAGTGAATCTCTAAGTGCAATCACGGGCCACGGAGAACGGAGCCCGGATTGCACTTAGACAACCCACGTGTGCCGTGATTTTCGGCACACGCAGGGACATGCGCGTGTTTTACACGCCAGTGAAAAAGTCTGTTTTTCACTGACGTGTGAAACGGGCCTAAAACAGTAATTATTGAAGAAATTATGGCAGATAATACGGACAGATACTGGAAGCTAGTGGAGCGGGAATCCTTTTGGATATTCAAATTAGCTACCCTACACCTAGAAGGTCTAAATATAATGACGGAGCGAGTCAAATAGGGTTAAACAGGATGAATCAGAATATTACAAAAAAAATCCTAATTAACTTGAAAATCAATAAATCAACAATCTAACTTATAACCACTAAATTCCCACATTGATACATAGGAATCTTTGGGTATTCGTTTTACAAAACTTCATTATTTTTATTCTATTTGCTTATGTATTATTTATTAATAGATTCATTGACCCCCCCCACCCCCCTCTTCTTTTATAATTATTCTTCCCAACCAACATTGGGGTGCTATAACTAGCCAAACAAATTCAGTCCCCCATGGGAAATAATGACTATACTGAAAGATTTTTACCAAAAATTCTTTCATATCCAATGTATTTATTTTCAATTCTATCAATTTATTTAAAAAGATTTTTTCATCTAAAGTTTTTTCTTATGAGAAAATTATCATGGTAAGTCGGTGGGAGTTTTTATATTAATTATATACAATTGTTTTTATATGAATTTATTTCTTCTTAACAAATATTGGTGTGTCAGATTTAGCCAAACAATTTCAGTCACCCATGGGAAACATGGTCTTTTCACACCTAATTCATATATTTTTTTTATATATTTATTTAACCCCTTCAGCCCCCGGGCACTTTCCGTTTTTGTTTTTTGCTCCCCTTCTTCCGAGAGGCGTAACTTTTTTATTTTTCCATCAATCTTGCCATATGAGGGCTTGTTTTTTGCGGGACGAGTTGTACTTTTAAATGAAACCATAAATTTTACCATATAGTGTACTGGAAAATGGCAAAAAAATTCCAAGTGCGGAAAAATTGCAAAAAAAGTGGGATTGTACAATAGTTTTTGGGATATTTTATTCACCGTGTTCACTATATGGTAAAACTGATGTGTGGGTATGATGCCTCAGGTCGGTGCGAGTTTATAGACACCAAACATGTATAGGTTTACTTGTATCTAAGGGGTTAAAAAAAATTCACAAGCTTGTCCGAAAAACGTGGCGCACGTTTTGCGCCATTTTCCAAAACCCGTAGCGTTCTCATTTTTCAGGATCTGAGGCTCAGTGATGGCTTATTTTTTGCGTCTCGACCTGACGTTCTTAACGGTACCATTTTTGCGCAGATGCTACGTTTTGATCGCCTGTTATTGCATTTTGCGCAAAATTTGCGGCGACCAAAAAACGTAATTTTGGCGTTTGGAATTTTTTTACCGCTACGCCGTTTACTGATCAGATTCAATGATTTTATATTTTGATAGATCGGGCATTTCTGAACGCGGCGATACCAAATATGTGTGTATTTTTTATTTTTTTAACCCTTTCATTTTCAATGGGGTGAAAGGGGGGTGATTTGAACTTTTAGGTTTTTTTATTTTTTTTTAATTTTTTAAAACTTTTTTTTTTACTTTTTTTTTTTATTTTACTAGTCCCCCTAGGGGGCTATTGCGATCAGCAATCCGATCGCTTTGCACAATCTGCAGATCTCAGCTACAGAGCTGAGAACTGCAGATTTGCTGCTTCACTTTCAATGCCGGCTGTATTCCGGCATTGAGAGGAAGTGACTCATGTTAGCCACAGGCGTCATCACATGACCCTGTGCTACCATGGCAACCGCCGAAAGTCACGTGATCATGTCACGTGACTTCCGGCGGGGGCGGGGTAAGTCACTGTCATGGCGGCGCCCATATACATATCGCTGCCAAGACTTTGGCAGCGAAATGTAAGGGGTTAATGGCCGCGGGTGGAAGCGATTCCACCCGCGGCTAGCAGGCACACATATCAGCTGTTGATAACAGCTGATATGTGCGCCGATCGCCGCCGGCGGCAGGGGGCGGGGCTTACCGGAACACGATCCATGACTTATCTAGTACGTCATGGGTCGTTAAGGGGTTAAAAAGAATTTTTTATCTAAAATAAGTTCTTTTTTATGAGAAAAATACCATGGGAAATTAGTGGGATCCTTATATGACTATATTTCTTCGGCGCTCTATTGGGAGACCCAGACGATTGGGTGTATAGCTACTGCCTCCGGAGGCCACACAAAGCATTACACTAAAAAGTGTAAGGCCCCTCCCCTTCTGGCTATACACCCCCCCGTGGGATCACGGGCTTCAGTTTTCAAGCTTTGTGCGAAGGAGGTCAGACATCCACGCATAGCTCCACTATTTAGTCAGCAGTAGCTGCTGACTATTTCGGATGGAAGAAAAGAGGGCCCATATAGGGCCCCCAGCATGCTCCCTTCTCACCGGTGGTGGTGTTTGTAAGGTTGAGGTACCTATTGCTGGTACAGAGGCTGGAGCCCACATGCTGTTTTCCTTCCACATCCCCCTGTTGGGCTCTGTGGAAGTGGGATCTTGCCGGCCTCTAAGCCCTGACGCCGGGCTCCATCCACAGACCCAGAGAACCTGATGGATACGGAGCATGAGTACAGTCAGGGACATGGCCCTGCATCATACAGGTACTCGGTGTCCCCGGCAGGCACAGACACACGCCGGGCTTGCTGAGTGTTCTAGTGCGCCGGGGACTGTAACGCTGGGGTTATTGTTCCTGCAGTTTACTGGGGGACTGTTGTGTTTTGGGAACGCAGCGCCGACCCCCACTGGACCGGCGGCGCTGCTGTGACTTGTAGTGCGCCGGGGACGCGCCGACCGCGCTTTTACGGCGGCGGCGCTTATAAATTTAGTCCCCGGCTTCTGCGGCCTAGCTCCGCTTCGTTCCCGCCCCCACCCTGTCAATCAGGGTAGGGGAGAGACGCTGTTTAACGAGCAGCGCCGAGGGCTGGAGCATTATTTACATGCTCCAGCCCTCTCACTAGGCACAGAAGGAAGCAGGCTTCCCGCTCTTGGTCAGGAACGCCCAGGGCCCGCCCCATCCCCACAGGACGCCGGCAGCCATTACTACATGCTGTCTGGCTGGAGGAGGAACGCAGGCTCTGGGAGACCCGGACTAAAGGGCTTTTGGCGACCACACACCCGCTCTTAAGCGGGCGGTAAGCAGCATTTCAGTGCTGGCCCCTCTAGTGCCTCAGTGTTTATTAGTGTACTTTGTACCACATATATAGATTTATATCTTGCACTGTAAGGTCGCTTCCTGGCTGGATACCCCATATTGCTCTGAGGAGACAGCAACATGTCATCCACAAAACGCAAGGGTTCCAAGGCACAGGCTGTGTACACTGCTTGTACTGCATGTGGGGCTGCTCTACCGGCAGGCTCCAATGACCCCCATTGTGTGCAATGTTCCGATCCAGTGCTGCTTCGCCAGCCGGAGTCTGGAGGGGTAGTGACCCAGGCTGAGACGCTTGTAAGTCCTGCCCCGGTGACAGGGACAGATTTTGCAGTTTTTGCGGATAAAATGTCTGTGACTATGACAAAAATCCTTGAAGCCTTGCAATCCAGGCCTGTGACTCAGTCTATGGACACGGCTGTGTCTCTGCCCCCAGGTCCCCCTCAGTTGGAGCTAATCCAGACTTCAAGGGGGTCTCAGGCATCACAAGCGGAGTACTATGACTCAGATGACAGCCCCAGCCAGCCTAAGCGAGCTCGCTGGGAAAGACCCTCGACGTCATCACACTGCTCAGGGTCTCAGCGCAATCAGTCTCTCTGTGATGCGTCTGAAGAGAGTGATCAGGAATCTAATCCTGGAACCCCTCTCAATCTGGATACCCCTGATGGGGACGCCATTGGTAAACGACCTTATCTCAGCCATCAATAGGCTGTTAGATATTTCCCCCCCAGCCCCTTCAGCAGAGGAGGCAGCTGCACAGCAGGAGAAGTTTCGTTTCCTATATCCCAAGCGTAAATTGAGTGCTTTGTTGGACCACTCTGACTTCAGAGAATCAATCCAGAAACACGACGCTCATCCAGACAAGCGTTTCTCTAAACGTTCTAGGGATACACGTTATCCTTTTCCCCCTGACGTGGTCAAACGCTGGACCCAGTGTCCAAAGGTGGACCCCCCGATTTCCAAGCTTGCGGCTAGATCCATAGTTGCAGTGGAGGATGGCGCTTCACTTAAAGATGCCAATGACAGACAGATGGACCTTTGGTTGAAATCTGTCTATGAAGCTATCGGCGCGTCGTTTGCTCCAGCATTCGCAGCCGTATGGGCACTCCAAGCTATTTCAGCTGGTTTAGCACAAGTGGATGCTATCATACATCCAGCAGTGCCGCAAGTGGCGTCCCTAACTTCGCAAATGTCTGCGTTTGCGACTTACGCTATCAATGCGGTCCTAGAATCTACGAGCCGCACCTCAATGGCGTCCGCCAATTCGGTAGTTTTGCGCAGAGCCTTGTGGTTAAAAGACTGGAAAGCAGATGCTGGTTCCAAAAAATGTTTAACCAGCTTGCCATTATCTAGAGATAGACTATTTGGTGAGCCATTGGCTGACATCATTAAACAGTCCAAGGGTAAGGACTCTTCCTTACCCCAGCCCAGAACAAGCAAACCTCAGCAGAAGAAGTGGCAGTCGAGGTTTCAGTCCTTTCGAGGTTCGGGCAAGGCACAATTTTCCTCGTCCAAAGGGACTCAGAAGACGCAAAGAAACTCAGATTCCTGGCGGGCTCACGCACGCCCCAAGAAAGCAAATGGAGGAACCGCTTCCAAAGCGGCTACCTCATGACTTTCAGCCCCCTCTCTCCGCACCTGTCGGGGGCAGGCTCTCCCGCTTTTGCGACATTTGGCTGTCACAGGTCAAGGACCGGTGGGTGACAGACATTTTGTCTCGCGGGTACAGAATCGAGTTCAGTTCTCGTCCTCCACCTCGGTTCTTCAGAACCTCCCCACATCCAGACCGAGCAGATGCCCTGCTGCAGGCGGTGGACTCTCTAAGAGCAGAAGGAGTGGTGATCCCTGTCCCTCCTCAGGAACGAGGGCGAGGGTTTTACTCCAATCTCTTTGTGGTTCCAAAAAAGGACGGCTCCTTCCGTCCTGTTCTGGACCTAAAACTGCTCAACAAGCATGTGAACGCCAGGCGGTTCCGGATGGAATCCCTCCGATCTGTCATTGCCTCAATGTCTCGAGGAGACTTCCTTGCCTCAATAGACATCAAAGATGCCTATCTCCACGTGCCAATTGCTACAGAGCACCAACGTTTTCTACGTTTTGTGATAGGAGACGACCATCTTCAGTTCGTAGCTCTGCCATTCGGTCTGGCGACAGCCCCACGGGTGTTCACCAAGGTCATGGCGGCAGTGGTAGCAGTCTTGCACTCTCAGGGTCACTCAGTGATCCCTTACTTGGACGATCTACTTGTCAAGGCACCCTCTCTCGAGGCATGCCAACTCAGCCTGAATGTTACGCTGGAGACTCTCCAGTCTTTCGGGTGGATCATCAATTTTGCAAAGTCAAATCTGTCACCGACTCAATCACTAACGTATCTTGGCATGGAGTTTCATACTCTTCCAGCGATAGTGAAGCTTCCGCTGAACAAGCAGCGTTCACTACAGACAGGGGTGCAGTCTCTCCTTCACGGCCAGTCGCACCCCTTAAGGCGCCTCATGCACTTCCTAGGGAAGATGGTGGCAGCCATGGAGGCAGTTCCCTTTGCGCAGTTTCATCTGCGCTCACTTCAATGGGACATTCTCCCCCAATGGGACGGGAAGTCAACGTCCCTAGACAGGAAAGTCTCACTTTCCCAGACAGCCAAGGACTCTCTGCAATGGTGGCTTCTTCCCACCTCATTGTCTCAAGGAAGATCCTTCCTACCCCCATCCTGGGCAGTGGTCACGACAGATGCGAGTCTGTCAGGGTGGGGAGCAGTTTTTCTCCACCACAGGGCTCAGGGGACGTGGACTCAGCAGGAGTCCACTCTGCACATCAATGTTCTGGAAATCAGGGCAGTGTACCTGGCACTTCAAGCCTTCCGGCAGTGGCTGGAAGGAAGGCAGATCCGAATCCAGTCGGACAACTCCACAGCGGTGGCATACATCAACCACCAAGGAGGGACGCGCAGTCGGCAAGCCTTCCAGGAAGTCCGGCGGATTCTAACGTGGGTGGAAGAGACAGCATCCACCATATCCGCGGTTCACATCCCGGGCGTAGAAAACTGGGAAGCAGACTTCCTCAGTCGCCAGGGTATGGACGCAGGAGAATGGTCCCTGCACCCGGACGTGTTTCAAGAAATCTGTCGCCGCTGGGGAGTGCCGGACGTCGACCTCATGGCGTTTCGGCACAACAACAAGGTCCCGGTATTCATGGCGAGGTCGCGCGATCAAAGAGCTCTGGCGGCAGACGCCTTAGTCCAAGATTGGTCGCAGTTCAGACTCCCATACGTATTCCCACCTCTGGCACTCTTGCCCAGAGTGTTACGCAAGATCAGATCCGATTGCAGCCGTGTCATACTCGTCGCCCCAGACTGGCCGAGGAGAGCGTGGTACCCGGATCTGTGGCATCTCACGGTCGGCCGACCGTGGCCACTTCCAGAACGACCAGACTTACTGTCTCAAGGGCCGTTTTTCCATCAGAATTCTGCGGCCCTGAACCTGACTGTGTGGCCATTGAGTCCTGGATCCTAGCGTCTGCAGGATTATCCCAAGGAGTCGTAGCCACAATGAGACAAGCTAGGAAGTCCACTTCTGCTAAGATCTACCACAGAACGTGGAAGATTTTCTTATCCTGGTGCTCGGCTCAGGGAGTGTCTCCCTGGCCATTTGCATTGCCTACTTTTCTTTCGTTCCTACAATCAGGGTTAGAAAAGGGTTTGTCGCTCAGCTCCCTCAAAGGCCAAGTCTCGGCACTATCAGTGTTTTTTCAGAAGCGTCTAGCACGTCTTCCTAAGGTGCGCACGTTTCTGCAGGGGGTCTGTCATATCGTGCCCCCGTACAAGCGGCCGTTAGATCCATGGGATCTCAACAGGGTACTAGTTGCTCTCCAGAAGCCGCCTTTCGAGCCTCTGAAAGACGTTTCCTTTTCTCGCCTGTCACAGAAAGTGGCTTTTCTTGTTGCGATCACATCGCTTCGGCGAGTGTCTGAGTTAGCAGCTCTGTCATCCAAGGCTCCCTTCCTGGTGTTCCACCAGGACAAGGTAGTGCTGCGCCCTATTCCGGAGTTTCTCCCGAAGGTCGTATCCTCGTTTCATCTTAATCAGGATATCTCCTTACCTTCCTTTTGTCCTTATCCGGTTCACCGGTATGAAAAGGACTTACGTTTGTTAGATCTGGTGAGAGCACTCAGAATCTACATTTCCCGCACGGCGCCCATGCGCCGTTCCGATGCACGCTTTGTCCTTGTCGCTGGTCCGCGCAAGGGGTTGCAGGCTTCTAAAGCCACCCTGGCTCGATGGATCAAAGAACCAATTCTTGAAGCCTACCGTTCTGCGGGGCTTCAGGTTCCTTCCGGGCTGAAGGCCCACTCAACCAGAGCCGTGGGTGCGTCCTGGGCATTACGACACCAGGCTTCGGCTCAACAGGTGTGCCAGGCAGCTACCTGGTCGAGTCTGCACACTTTCACCAAACATTATCAGGTGCATACCTATGCTTCGGCGGACGCCAGCCTAGGTAGAAGAGTCCTGCAGGCAGCAGTGGCCTCCCCGTAGGGGAGGGCTGTCTTGCAGCTCTAACATGAGGTATTTCTTTACCCACCCAGGGACTGCTTTTGGACGTCCCAATCGTCTGGGTCTCCCAATAGAGCGCCGAAGAAGAAGGGAATTTTGTTACTTACCGTAAATTCCTTTTCTTCTAGCTCTTATTGGGAGACCCAGCACCCGCCCTGTTGTCCTTCGGGATTTTTTGTTTGTTTGCGGGTACACATGTTGTTCATGTTGAACGGTTTTCGGTTCTCCGATGTTACTCGGAGTTAATTTGTTTAAACCAGTTATTGGCTTTCCTCCTTCTTGCTTTAGCACTAAAACTGAAGCCCGTGATCCCACGGGGGGGTGTATAGCCAGAAGGGGAGGGGCCTTACACTTTTTAGTGTAATGCTTTGTGTGGCCTCCGGAGGCAGTAGCTATACACCCAATCGTCTGGGTCTCCCAATAAGAGCTAGAAGAAAAGGAATTTACGGTAAGTAACAAAATTCCCTTCTTTATATCCATTACCTTTTCAATCAACAGTGACGATCTTGTTTTTTAGTCACCCTTTATATTGATAATAATGTAATATACATGCATTTTATCAAATGAGGGCTAGACACACGTATAGTTAATTATTGATGTTTTTAATATACATTTATTCTGACTATGTAATATAGCTTTTTATGAACCCATACATATAATTGCTTTTTATCATGAATGCATAAGGTCAGTATCTTGCAAGGGAGAACCCTCCCAACTAATTGTCCCAATGACTTTACCCCGATGGGGATTTAATCTGATTAAGGGGAAAAAAAAGGTTTTTTTTCTTTTTTCCAGTTTGTGTATTTAAGATCTGAAATTTCTGCATTTCACTGCTATCTGAGGAAGGGGGAGGTTGTACCCCCGAAACGCGTAGTGGCATGTAAATATCTAATAAATTTATATCCCATTAACCTCATCACTACCTTCTCTGAGCAGCGCAGCGATACCGTGAATTTTTCCATTATTCCCTGCAAGTATCTAAAATGCATTCTATAATGAATTCACAATTATTAGTAACCCTAAGTGTTCATCTCTTTTTAGCAGTATATTTCCATTTGATGCAGGTGGAAATGCTGTGAGGCGCAGGTTCAGCATGCATACACTTGTAGGCTGTGACGTTTCACTGACTCTTTCCCTTGAAGCATCTGCAGTTGGCAGCACATAATCATTACATAGTATACAATAGTTTCACTTAAACTATTGCAAGTGTCCGGTGGCTTCACCTTCCCTGCTCCTCCTCTGGAGTAACAGGTCAAATTTACATGGATTAAGTCATATAGCCATGGATTGGGCAGCATGCGTCAGCTGTCACTCTGACATGCCCTTCTCAATAACATTATGTCCCCCTAAGTAAACTAATAAGACTATTCCAGTGGTGTCTGCACTGGCTTTTTGTAGGGTAAATTCACAAATTGCTTTTCTGATGTTTTTTTTCTGCAAACCTGCTCTTGGCAGTAAAACAAAAGCTGCTTCTAAAAAGCAGCTTTGCTGCATTTATTAGCTGCATTTTTGGTCTATCATTTGTGTACATGTTGAAATAAAATTAACTTCACTCACTGCAAAAAATGCAGCTGCGTTTTGTGCACGCTTTGCTTTCAATGGTGAAAAAAAGCTGCAAAACAGCTGAAAGAATTAACATGCTGCTTCTTTCAAAACTTTTTCCATTTCCTTGTCTGTACACATGAGATTTCTGCAATCTCCTAGCTTTTGCTTGTATTGAAAAAAGCATCCTTTAATTTGCATAAAAATCATAATAAAACAATGCCAAAAAAGCAGCAAACACACATGTGAACATAGCCTAACAATATATATACCTGCAGATTAATCCTATACCTGCAGGTAAGTAGTGTGTTCGAGGTGGCAGGTTGCTTTTAAAATCATATATTTTATAACCTCCTGAAACACTTGATCCATTCTCATGTAATCTGCTATCTCTCAGATAACGTTCCTCTTGACTCCTTAAGATAGGAGACTATCAGGATACTATGCTGTTCCTCTGCGTTGTCTCTGTGGGCGTGAAGGGCCAAAATTAATTAAGTCAAAATTGGTTTGTCTACGTGTTTCAAGGCAATCTAGCCCCTTAAATACATGGTATACTAATGGTTTTGTCCTGAGGAAGGGGCTAGATTGCCTTGAAACAGACAAATTCAGAGGAACCTCATTTTATACTGATCATCTCCTATCTTGGTGTATATCACCCGCAAATATGCAGCAGCCTGTTACACAGGCATCAGTAGTTGTTGTGACGGGGTATGCGACAGAGCAGTAAGGGACGCCAGGCCAAGGAACAATCCAAAGGGCTTTATTGGAACCACAAAGATAAAGCACCAAACATAAATATAAATCCTTAAAGTCTGCAAGGAGTCCACAACAAAACAAAAGATCCAGGGGCGCCATCCGGTATTCCAACGCCAGGGAAAATATGGCAATGCTCCTTATGAGTTCCTTGAGTCCAACAGGGTGAACAACAAAACGCAATCCCACGTGGCTACTGATCTCCAATCTGTGAAAGTCCATACACAGGCTCTATGATCCAGCCTCCGCTATAAATCCTAGTCCTCCAGCCGAGATCCAACTAACTGAACCAACATGGGTCTCATTGTTCTTCTCTCCTGGGATCAGCCCCTAAGGCGAGCCCACCTCCCCCTGGACATTTGATACATGAATGGACTTTAGACGTCCTGGCTCTGTTCTGTCTACCAAGTTGTGAATTGGAGGAGTCCCATGCTGAGAAGAACAATCAGTCTCCAGCAGAAGCAGTACAAAGAAGGGACAGACTATTACACCATGAGCACAAGCGGGGGAGGGACACGCTGTTAAGTCCCCTTTACACACTGAGACTTTCAGCGATCCCACCAGCGATCCCAACCTGGCCGGGATCGCTACAAAGTCTCTGGTGAGTCTCTGGTGAGCTGTCAAACAGGCAAACCTGGCCAACGACGCAACAGCGATCCGGACCTGCAGAACGACCTAGCTAGTCAAACACTGGAAACGAGTGATGTGTCACAATATCTGTCAATCACTATTCTCTGTTAGTCGGTCTCTCCCTCTCGGTCTCTATTCTCTCTCTGTCGGTCCGTCACTATCTCTGTCCCTCTCTCATAGTCTGTCGGTCATTTTCCCCTCCTCTCTCATGCTCACCGATCCCCGGCGCGGCGCTGCACGGCATTCACACTGCTGCGGCGGCTTTTACTATTTTGAAAAAGTTGGCCGCTCATTAAACAATTTCGTATTCCCTACTTTCCCCGCCCACAGGCGCCTATGATTGGTTGCAGTGAGACACGCCCCCACGCTGAGTGACAGGTGTCTCACTGCACCCAATCACAGCAGCCGGTGGGCGTGTCACTATGGAGTATAGAAATAAATAAATAAATAAAAAAAACCCGGCGTGCGGCCCCCCCCAAATTTAATACCAGCCAGATAAAGCCATACGGCTGAAGGCTGGTATTCTCAGGATGGGGAGCGCCACGTTATGGGGAGCCCCCCAGCCTAACAATATCAGTCAGCAGCCGCCCAGAATTGCCGCATACATTATATGCGACAGTTCTGGGACTGTACCTGGCTCTTCCCGATTTGCCCTGGTGCGTTGGCAAATCGGGGTAATAAGGAGTTATTGGCAGCCCATAGCTGCCAATAAGTCCTAGATTAATCATGTCAGGCGTCTCCTCGAGATACCTTCCATGATTAATCTGTAAATTACAGTAAATAAACACACACACCTGAAAAAATCCTTTATTAGAAATAAAAACCACAAACAAATTCCCTCATCACCAATTTAATCAGCCCCAAAAAGCCCTCCATGTCCGGCGTAATCCACGGACCTGCAGCATCGCTTCCAGCTCTGCTGCATGCAGGTGACAGGAGCTACAGAAGACACTGCCGCTCCTGTCAGCTCCATGCAGCTAATGAAGACAGCCGCACGATCGGCTGAGCTGTCACTGAGGTTACCCGCTGTCACTGGATCCAGCGGTGGCCGCGGGTAACCTCAGTGACAGCTCAGCTGATCGCGCTACTCACCTCAGTTGCTGCGTGGAGCTGACCAGAGCGGCGGTGAGTAGCGCGATCAGGTGAGCTGTCACTGAGGTTACCCGCGGCCACCGCTGGATCCAGTGACAGCGGGTAACCTCAGTGACAGCTCAGCCAATCGCGCAGCTGTCTTCATTAGCTGCGTGGAGGTGACAGGAGCGGCGGTGTCTTCTGCTGCTTCTGTCACCTGCATGCAGCAGAGCTGGAAGCGACGCTGGAGGTCCGTGGATTACGCCGGACAAGGAGGGCTTTTTGGGGCTGATTAAATTGGTGATGAGGGAATTTGTTTTTGTTTTATATTTCTAATAAAGGATTTTTTCAGATGTGTGTGTTTATTTACTGTAATTTACAGATTAATCATGGAAGGTATCTCAGGGAGACGCCTGACATGATTAATCTAGGACTTATTAGCAGCTATGGGCTGCCAATAACTCCTTATTACCCCGATTTGCCAACGCACCAGGGCAAATCGGGAAGAGCCGGGTACAGTCCCAGAACTGTCGCATATAATGTATGCGGCAATTCTGGGCGGCTGCTGACTGATATTGTTAGGCTGGGGGGCTCCCCATAACGTGGAGCTCCCTATCCTGAGAATACCAGCCTTCAGCCGTATGGCTTTATCTGGCTGGTATTAAATTTGGGGGGAACCGCACGCTGTTTTTTTTAATTATTTATTTATTTCTATACTCCATAGTGACACGCCCACCGGCTGCTGTGATTGGGTGCAGTGAGACACCTGTCACTCAGCGTGGGGGCGTGTCTAACTGTAACCAATCATAAGCGCCTTTGGGCGGGGAAAGTAGGGAATACGAAATTGTTTAATGAGCGGCCGGCTTTTTCAAAATAGTAAAAGCCGCCGCAGCAGTGTGAATGCCGTGCAGCGCCGCGCCGGGGATCGGTGAGTATGAGAGAGGGGAAAATGACCGACAGACTGTGAGAGAGGGACAGAGATAGTGACGGACCGATAGAGAGAGAATAGAGACCGAGAGGGAGAGACCGACTGACAGAGAATAGTGATTGACAGATATTGTGACACATCACTCGTTTCCAGTGTTTTAAGTCCCCTTTACACACTGAAACTTTCTAGCGATCATGCTGCACAGCGGGAAACAAAGGACCAAAGAATGGTCCTGAACGATTTGTAGCGATCTGCAACTTCACAGCAGGGGCCAGGTCGCTGATGTGTTTCACACACTGCAATGTCGCTGGGGAGGTCGCTATTACGTCACAAAACCGGTGACGTTACAGCGATGTCGTTTGCGATGTTGCAGTGTGTAAAGCCACCTTTACAGTTGTCACACCCAACTATTCCAGGTGACGAGATAATGTAATCTCCGCCCCTATTGTAACTAGTTAAATTCCTATTGAGCTTGTTTTCTGCCTTCGTTTTCTCCTCCCCATCTTGACTCCTTAACCTCTACTGATACTGCCCTGACTAAAGTCTCTATTGATCTACTAACCTCTAAATGTGATAGCCACTACTCCCTGCTGATTCTCCTGGATCTTTCTGATGCATTTAACACTGTGGATCACCAGCTGCTCCTCACCATGCTTAAAGCTGGTGTCACACACAACGACAACGACGTCGCTGCTACGTCACCATTTTCTGTGACGTTGCAGCGACGTCCCGTCGTTGTCGCTGTGTGTGACATCCAGCAACGACCTGGCCCCTGCTGTGAGGTCGCCGGTCGTTGCTGAATGTCCAGCTTCATTTTTTGGTCGTCACTCTCCCGCTGTGACACACACATCGCTGTGTGTGACAGCGAGAGAGCGACGAAATGAAGCGAGCAGGGAGCAGGAGCCGGCATCTGGCAGCTGCGGTAAGCTGTAACCAGCGTAAACATCGGGTAACCAAGGGAAGACCTTTCCCTGGTTACCCGATATTTTCCTTCGTTACCAGCCTCCGCCCTTGCTGCCAGTGCCGGCTCCTGCTCTGTGCACATGTGGCTGCAGTACACATCGGGTAATTAACCCGATGTATACTGTAGCAAGGAGAGCAAGGAGCCAGCGCTAAGCAGTGTGCGCGGCTCCCTGCTCTCTGCACTGTGACATGTAGCTGCAGTACACATCGGGTTAATTAACCCGATGTGTACTGTACCTAGGAGAGCAAGGAGCCAGCGCTAAGCGCGGCTCCCTGCTCTCTGCACATGTAGCACAGCGACGTTATGATTGCTGCTGCGTCGCTGTGTTTGACAGCTAAGCAGCGATCATAACAGCGACTTACAAGGTCGCTGTTACGTCACAGAAAATGGTGACGTAACAGCGACGTCGTTGTCACTTAGTGTGAACCCAGCTTAACTCTATAGGGCTCAAGGACACTACTCTGTTTTTCTCCTACCTCTGACTTCTCCTTCACTGTATAATTTGCAGACTACTCTTCCTCTCCTCTTCCCTTTTACTGGTGGAATTCCTCATGGTTCAGTCCTTGGCCCCCCTCATCTTTTCTTTGTTTTATGCTGATGACACGCAATTTTATATTTCTTCTTCTGACATCACTCCTGTATTACTACAAAAGATCAGTGATTAATCGTATATAAAGTGCAAAAAGGACCAAATGAAAGATCAAATTTATCCCCTTGGGGAAGGGGTACCACGCTCCTGATACTGGTAAATATCATTCTGTATTCCATACATTTTATAATCCTAATTTTGATTTGTATATTTTGGCAACTAGCTTTCTATTTAACTAGTATTCTATACTTTACTATGAAGTTAGTAATGTGTGTATACAATTCTTATAAGAATGTTGGTATTGTTCACTATGTGCTTATATTCATGGTAATGTGGTGCCACCTACTAGCTATTTGTGAATATCACTTATTTCTATTTTAAAATTCATTTTTTTTATTACTCATTTGGTCTTTTTTGCACTTTGATTGGTTTATGGTGCTTGTTGGCCATAATTAAGTAATTATCTGAAAGCCCATGCTAATTGTGTTTTATATAATTTAGTGCTTTGTTGTCAGTACTTAATTTGCTCAAAATATCAGACAGCGGACAGACAATCACTATCAGTCCTGCTGGACCCAAGGATGGGGGGAGGCGACTGGATGGAGATCCCTGCACTGGCCCTCAGACAAAATGTACCCCGTGCTTTCCCTCAACCCAGCAGTACACTTGAAAGTAGTGAGGTCTGGACCCCTGGCATGTCCCTGACTCCTATCCAGGCCCTGGTGTAATTCCGTCCACACCCACCACCCAGTGGACGGGCCGGGACAATAGTTATGAAAAAACCCAACGATTAAAAAGACAGAAAAGCGTGACAACCAAACTCTCGCGCGCGCACAGGAACAAACACCGGGGGGGGGGGGTGTCAAGAAAAGGTGTACAGGAGATAAGGTAGGGAGAAAGTAACTAAACAATGAGGTAATTTCCACACCAAACAACGGCAGGCAACAGCAGAAAATACCTCCAAGTTCCAGACCAAGCTCCAGAATGAATTCTGCATAACAGGCAACCTCTGTTGGGAACAGAGGGCATTTATCCAGGTTGGGAGTGGTTATAAGTGGGAACACTTGAGCCGAGGTAATAATCTTGCTGCAAGAAAGAAAACTGACATTAACCCTGCTTATGCCAAAAGGAAAAAAGCCACATGTAATGTGTTGAGTCACCGATGGTAAAAAGACTCTGTAACTAAGCTTGTCAGAGGGACAACTGTGACAGTACCCCCACTTTAATGAGAGGCTTCAGGACTCTGAAGACCACACACCAACAAAAAAGAAAAATCTCCCCAAAAACTAGAACGGTACTAACCATAGACGTTCACATCCCATGTGAACAGCCCCAAGCAGTTGCCCGGAACATATGCAGGAGAAGGAGGTAACTACATGGGCCCAAAAAAACTCCAGAGCAATGACCTGTGAAAACTATATTGCGGGTGTTAAACACTGGGGGTGGCTCCAGCCGTACAGCCTTAGGATCAACAATGTCTGCCACTCTGTAAGGACCGAGGAAGCCGGAGCCCCCAATGTATTCCTCCACTTGTTATCAGAGGACACCCACACATAATTATTCACATGCAGGTCTGGACCTGAACGTTTATTACTACGCATACGTTTAATGGAACTAGGTAACTTACCAGAAGAACTGACTACAGAGGAGATATCACTACCAGAACGTATAGCTTTGCACTCAGGAATCACGACCACCCCCTTCAGTCACCTTTCCAGGGGGAACATCGAGGCCTTAGATTAACCTGACAAGTGGGAAAATGAACCTTGTTCGTCTCAGTGGGTGAAACTGAGAAATTCATTACACCTGGACTGTTTTACTCATCACTATCTGGGGGGAGGGGTATTTTTCAGATGAAACACTGTGTTAAAAAGCACGGAACAACTGCTTCACGGTCCATACAATCAGGCAAAACCTGAGGAGAGGGAAGGGTATCCCAATGTTGTACCGCCATAGGCATAGTCGGTACAGAGGGAAATATGAAGGAAATTATACGCCCTGGTCGCCTTCCTCCAAATGACCAGGGGAATGCAACTTGTTGGGAGGAAAAACCTGTTTGGGGTGAGATGGAGAAAACCCCAATAAAGTGATCATGAAGTCCACAATAGAGTCAGACCCCCATCCCATGCCGAATGGCAGGCAACATAGCACAAGGGGTGACCCGCCCCCCATCAGCACCTGCATGTGTTGATCTAAATAACACTGTGGTACCTCCTCTTGAGGAAGGATTATAGGGAACTGGGTCTTGGTCAGTCTTTCCCTGAGGCGTCTATCCACCCTGATAGCAAGGGACACAGGAGTACTGTACCAGAGAATCCCTTAGCCGAGCAGACAAAACTCCGGAACTCAGAACAGTGCTCCTCCACTGGCCGCAGCCCTGCTGGATATTACGGCGGAGATTGGAGATTGGATTCCACCAGGGTGACTCCATCAGTCGCCGTAGACCAAGGCCATGAAAAACTAATCTACCGTCCGAAATGCACTACAATCACTCTATTTCATCGAAGCTGGGTGAAGCGGGAGGCTGAGGGATTCATCTTATCACTGGATACATTTGAGGTCATTATTTTATTTGCGTATTTGATTTTATCTATGCGAATGAGCATTTGGGTCATGGTCTGGTGAAATGTCTTTATCCATCAGGTGATATTTTCCCTTAATATCATACTCATGCCATCTAGTGGTTATACTGTAAACCGTTCTTAATGATCATAGAAGGTAATGAATGAATAGTTGTTATATTGGGTTTGTAATTGCCTCTTTTATAGGTTTTATACATTGCCTTGGACTTTATTACTTAATGTATAATTATCTAGTATACATTATCTAGCTGATATTGCTTGTCATTTTAGTTTATATTTATTTGCTCTTCATGGTATATTTATACATTTATATGACTCTAGTGTATGTAACATGTCTGTATATTTACCTCATTGTGCTACTGTTTGTGTTAGGTCCCTCATGTCAATTATCTGAACCATTCTCTTATTTTAATGCATCCTAAATAAAATGTTTTTTTTATGTGCAACATTTTACAGCAAATCAAGAAGTGTTAAATAGAGTTGAGGTCGAATATGAAACACTTCCTGGATGGAAAAGCGATACTTCTAATGCAAGAACATTCAACGACCTGCCTGTGAATGCAAAGAAATATGTTCATTTTGTAGAAAAATCTCTCGGCATTCCAAGTAAGTTAATAATGTGGATTTTTTTTGGGGGGGGGCTATGGTTGACCTAACTTATATTACCTAATATTGGGTTTGGTGTGAACTGTCAATTTGACCTGACATGTTTGGTATTAAATCCCAAATTATCATCTATGATTTTACATTTTTGCTTTTTCTGAGATGTTTTTAATTTTGTTCCTTACAGTAATGTGGGATTAATTTGATTTTTTTCGGGGGTACTATGCAGAGTAGCAGTATACAGTAACTGAGTTAAAAGCTTAATAAAATGTACAACTTATCACCTATGCACAGAAAAAGGGATAATTGGATCGGTTGATGTCCGACCACTGGGATCCGCACTAACTGGGGAACGCAATTTTTTAGGAGTTAGGTCAGACAACTGTTCTTAATTAATTTTTGGATGCTGAATCCAGAAATGATCTCAGTTTTTCTCTATCACGTCAAGTTTTTGAACTATAGGATTTTTGTCTTCTCAAAAATATGTAAACTACTGTACCTAAAAAGTGTTTTTTTGTTTTTTTTTAAATAGTACAAATATGAACAAAAAATGAAATATATAAGAAATAGGCATGACAAATATGTTTTTTAACACTATCATGTTTTTTACAAAGGATAGATATATATATAATTGCCTTATTCTGTCTGTCTGTCTGTCTTGCTCCAAAATTGTGTCCCGGGACATGTCCTTACGGTGACAAACAGCGGATTGGCTGCTGGCCTCACCATGTCTCCGCCCCCCTGCACGGATTGGCCGCTCGCCTCGCCTTGGCTCCTCCCCCCCCGCACGGATTGGCTGCTCGCCTCCCCTGGGTCCGCCCCCCCTCACACGGATTGGCCATGTCGTTACGGTGACAAACAGCGGATTGGCCTCTGGGCTCGCCATGGCCCCGCCCCCCGCACGGATTAGCCGCTCGGCTTCACGGTTTCGCCATGGCCCTGCCCCCCCGCACGGATTGGGCGCTCGCCTCGGCTCCTCCCCACCGCACGGATTGGCCGCTCTCCTCGCCCAGGCTCCGCCCCCCCCGCACGGATTGGCCGATCACCCAGGCTCCGCCCCCCACACGAGGTGAGCGCATCAAGGTCCTGCGGCGGAATGAACACACAACACACACACACCAGATCGCATCCACATACTCACAACATCCCGTGATATCGCTTGCTTCTCGGCGGCGATACTGTGCAGTGATCTTCCAGGACCTGCCGGAGGATCACATGACCGGAAGCATGTGGTATCTCCGGATGTTGTGATTGTGTCAGCGCGTGTATGCGATCGGATGTGTGTGAGTGTATGCGATCGGATGTGTGTGAGTGTACGCGATTGGATGTGTGTGTGTGTGAGTGTATGCGATCGGGTGTGAGTGTCTGTGAGTGTATGCGATCGGATGTGTGTGAGTGTGTGTGAGTGTATGCGATCGGATCTGTGAGTGTCGGCAGAGGAGCACGGCGTGCAGCACAGCTGCTGGGACCACCCACCGGTGGGCACAGGGAGAAGTGGGGTGTGTGTGTGAGTGTATGCGATCAGATGTGTGCGTGTTTAATGTCTGATGTGTGACTGTGGAGCACGATGGGGAGTGCGCAGCATGGGGGATGGAGCACGATGGGGAATGCGCAGCATGGGGGATAGAGCACAATGGGGAATGCGCAGCATGGGGGATGGAGCACAATGGGGAGTGGGGATGGAGCACGATGGGGAGTGCGCAGCATGGGGGATGGAGCATGATGGGGGGTGCGCAGCATGGGGGATGGAGCACGATGGTGCACATCTCCCCCCAAAACACACACACACACACACACACAAACACTGCCACACACGCACTGCACAACACACCACACACACACTGGGAACCACAATCACTGCCCTACACAGACACCCACACACACAACGCCGCACACACACAAATATACGCACATACCGCACAACACACACATTGCACAAAACATACCTCCCCCCAAAACACACACACCCCCACACAAACCGCGCAACACACATACACAATGATACAGACACACAGCGCTCTACAAACAACGCAACACACAAACAACACCACTCTCACCCCCCGCCACACCCAGACAACACCCAGAACATGTACAGCGCCCTACACAAACACTTGCTAACTACAGACAACAACATCTATATATATATATATATATATATATATATATATATATATATATATATATATATATATAACAAAAATCATACATTAACTACACAATACGTAAATTCTAGAATACCCGATGCGTAGAATCGGGCCACCTTCTAATATATATATACACACACAAGTATTTAGGTAAAAATGTACATTTCATTTAAGAGAGGACAAGAGTTTTTAAAGTGCACAAGATGTACAAAAGTTTATTAAACACACAGTGAGGATAAACATCCAGAACATCATAAAAACATGTTAAAAATAGTAACACACAGATGACCCCCATATATGGTAGGTAATAAAACCATCAATGACATGTTGGCTCGTGATGATATAGCCATATGCAGCGAGTCACAGGGGAAAATACAGAGCCTGCAGGTCAGGCAGACCGCATTAATGCACATGTAAACTGCAGCAGTGTGCTAAGGCATCAGACACAATCATACATGCAATGCAAGGCTATACATAAGGAGAGCGTACATAACACGTAAATTACTATATATCATAGCATAACCCACAGTACAAGTATAACCAAGGTTGCATTGCATATAAACATATTACCAACGGTCCTGCAAAAACCCCTGCACAGGCAAACTAGAGATAATGGCAATGGAGCCATACACATCAATGGGTGGAAAATTGAAGGAGGGGGGCCTCCATTAAAGAGGAGCCTCAGAGGAGCCTACGTACGTTTCAATTTAATGAAATCTTCGTCAGGGAAGAGGCATCTCCTACCGTTCTCCCCTGACACCAGGCTTTAAATAGCGGTACCATGTGTCTAAACCCGGAAGTCACGTTGTCGGCGCTCGCGTCAGGTGACCGGGGAAATCGCGCCAGATGCCAGCCGTCACGTCGCACCTGCGCATGCGCGGGAGCAGGGACGCGTCACCAAGGCTCCCGCGCATGCGCGCAACACCCAGACGGCGGCAGCTACGAGCGAATGACCCCGGGTCCGGCGCGTGCGCACCGAGACGACCGCTTTGTGTAACATTAGAGATTACCCTATTATGTCTCAATATATATATATAACAATGTCCGCATCACAGTCCCATAAAGTCAGATCATTATCACAGAAATATACAATGTAAAAAATCCGAGCTCAAGTCTCTGTGTAGATCAGGGAGGTGATGCTGTACAGATGTCATATTAGGATTTAATTCCTATGTCCTATAGAGAAAACAAAAACATAGGGCATATTCACATTATATAGCCTGGATACAAAGGAGAAAAATAAAGATCATACAAAAATATAAAAATAAATATAAATAAAAAAATTAAAACCAGATGCAGGTAAGAAGGAGGGATGGTGAGATCAAAAAATTAATAAAGGACAATATCAAGGCTAGGTGTCATTAAGGGTCAACGGAACCACAGGAGAGAGCGGAATATGGTCAGTTATTGAACAATTTTATAAAAAAGGAGCATAGCTCACTGACTCATTTAATCCTTTTGGGACCATTGTGTCCAGAGTCACTATCCACTTAGTCTCACACTGCGCCAGGCGTTTCTTCAGGTCACCACCCCTGATTCCTCCTGTTACTACATCAATCCCTCTTATTTTTAATTTGGAGGGATCACAGGAGTGGTGAGATCTGAAGTGCCTGGGCAGTGTCTTAAGTGTTGTCGGATCCTCCTCCACCTTGGCCACAGATAGCTCCCTGCCTACCATGAACTTTCGGGCTAGGGATAACACCTGGCAGTTACAAATCGACGATGTCCTCAAGACTGGTGGGGCATCAGGTGGCTGGAGTGATGGTGCTCAAACTGATGAAACTATTATGTTAAAATATAAGGACTTACTCAGAAAGAGAACTAGGCTGTGGTGGAATAAGGCCTTTCTGGGCAAGTATTTGGAAAAAGACTTGGTGCCTAGGGGACTCCGTATACAGGTCTTCCCCTCCTTTCCCTTGGAGGATGAAGCCTTTAAAACAAAATGGGAGGAACTGGCGCAGACCTGCTCTCGGGGCTTCCTAGCCTTGCTCTGGGATCACAACTCATCCTCATTGATTCCAATTGAGGCTGAGTTGGAATCACTTGAGAAGAAATTAATTGACACATGCACACCTGGTGTCGTGACCCGCTTTAATGCCGATATGGATAAAGAACTTGAAAGATGGGAACGTGACATTAAGGCCTTCAAGCTCAAGAAATTGAATAGAGACATTTTGGATTACTCCACTAGGAGAGCCTACAGATGGAGAACGGACACGACTAGGAGACGTACTGGGGATAACTCCCATAGGAACCCTCGGATAAGATCCTCCTCAATTGTGTCACAGACCTCTGCTGGTGGGTCCTCCTCTGGGGCTTCAGTGAGCTCCATGGACACTGGTGATACGGTCGGGGCACGTGTTAAGAACAGAGCCCGACCACCTGTAACGTATGGCAAAAACAAACGCCAAGGAAATAGATTACAGGTAATAAACTTGTCTTCACGGGTGCTCACTGTTGATCAGGTGGAGGTCCTATCACGTGGTCTGACTTTCTCTCCCTCTAATGCCTTTCATTTCTTTTCGGCTTTGAAGGACCTTAATTTATTTTCACGTAAACTAATTCTTAAAAAACTTTTTCATAAGCGGAATGCTGGGTCCGACAACCAGGTGGAGAAAGAAGCCATCAAAAATCTTGAAGAATTACTCCAGGAACAGGAGGCTCCGATGGCAGGTATGTTTCCAGGTAATTTGTTACCCAAATCAACCAAATTCCCCCCATTATCAATCAGCCCTGCAATTGATATTTTTACCAAAATGGTCAGTGAGGAATTCAAACAGATACCCACTAGACGAAGACATGATAATCTGACCCGCCCATTGAGGACGGCGTTGATTGAGTTGCAGGGTTTCAATGATATTGTTATTAAACCCGCGGATAAAGGGGGGAATATTGTGGTGCTTTCCTGCGATAAATATGAACACGAAGTTCTTAGACAACTTCGAGACAGGAGCACATATAGGCGACTTCCTTCCAATCCCCTGGGTGTGTTTTCCACTGAACTCACCGCAATATTACAAAGGGCCCTAGACATTGGCCTCATTAACAAAAAAATGTTTGAGGGCCTATGTAAAAAACATCCTAGAGTGCCCACGTTCTATATACTACCTAAGATCCACAAAGATGCTGTCAATCCGCCTGGACGTCCGATCGTGTCCGGCATAGAGGGTTTGTGTGATCCCATTTGTAAATTTATTGATTATCATTTAAAAACTTTGGTTGAGACACTACCCTCATATGTACGTGACACTACGGACGTCCTACGGCGCATTGACGGCATCTCTTTGGAAGACGATATGATCCTTGTCACAGCCGACATTGAGAGCCTCTATACGTGCATTTCTCATGCAGATGGAATACGCGCAGTCCGTTTCTTTCTGGAGATGTCCGGTCGGGGTGGTGAGTTGGGCGAGTTTATCATCGAGCTGCTTGGGTTTGCCCTGTCACATAATTTTTTCGTCTTCAAGGATGTGTACTACTTACAGCAGCGTGGCACTGCCATGGGTGCGGCCTGTGCGCCCTCGTACGCTGGCCTCTTCCTGGGTTTCTGGGAGAGGCTGGTATTTTCGGACGAGGGCCTTGGGCTTAGTACCCATGTGCAGTGCTGGCTAAGGTACATTGACGATATTCTGTTTGTGTGGCAGGGTTCGGCCGAACAGCTCGATGACTTTATGAGGCAGTTAAATATTAATAACTACAACATCAAACTTACCCATAAAAGCAGCAGATGCAGGATCGACTTCCTTGACATTATGATTACTGTAGATCATAGGGGGTCGATCCAGACGGACGTCTTCCGCAAGGAGACGTCCGTCAATGCATTTCTGCATGCCTCATCCGCCCACAATCCATCAACTATTCGTGCCATCCCCACCGGCCAATATCTGAGGATGAAGCGGATTTGCTCGTCTAGTAAAAACTTTGAGGCTCAGTCGGCTGATCTCAGGGATCGATTTCGTGAGAGGGGTTACAGTGGCAGAAGTATCCGGGCTGGTTACAACCGGGCTAAGGGGACCCCCCGGCTACAGCTGCTTACTGACACCCCAAAAAAGAAAGAAGAACATAATACTGCGGTGAGATTTATTGGTACATACAACCAGGAATGGGAAACCATGCGCCATATTTTAAAAAAACATTGGCCGGTATTGATGACAGATCCGGTATTAGCTGAAATACTTGCCCCGAATCCCTTAATGGTCTCCAGGAGAGCCCGGAACTTGAGGGACCTTTTGGTCCAGAGTCACTATATTCCACCCAGAGTGAATCCATTTGGGTCTCGTGGACCTCCACAGGGTTGTTTTCCCTGTGGCCACTGTGTGGCTTGCAGTAATGTCCTTCGAAGTAACACGTTCTACTCCTCGGATGGGGTTAGTAATTACAACATCAAGCATTACATCACGTGTGGCACAACACACGTGGTGTATTTTGCTACGTGTACGTGCCCCTTGACCTATGTGGGTCTCACCTCGCGTGAGCTCCGCATCAGGGTCAGGGAGCACGTGAGGGACATTGCTGCGGCCAAGGTGGAGGAGGATCCGACAACACTTAAGACACTGCCCAGGCACTTCAGATCTCACCACTCCTGTGATCCCTCCAAATTAAAAATAAGAGGGATTGATGTAGTAACAGGAGGAATCAGGGGTGGTGACCTGAAGAAACGCCTGGCGCAGTGTGAGACTAAGTGGATAGTGACTCTGGACACAATGGTCCCAAAAGGATTAAATGAGTCAGTGAGCTATGCTCCTTTTTTATAAAATTGTTCAATAACTGACCATATTCCGCTCTCTCCTGTGGTTCCGTTGACCCTTAATGACACCTAGCCTTGATATTGTCCTTTATTAATTTTTTGATCTCACCATCCCTCCTTCTTACCTGCATCTGGTTTTAATTTTTTTATTTATATTTATTTTTATATTTTTGTATGATCTTTATTTTTCTCCTTTGTATCCAGGCTATATAATGTGAATATGCCCTATGTTTTTGTTTTCTCTATAGGACATAGGAATTAAATCCTAATATGACATCTGTACAGCATCACCTCCCTGATCTACACAGAGACTTGAGCTCGGATTTTTTACATTGTATATTTCTGTGATAATGATCTGACTTTATGGGACTGTGATGCGGACATTGTTATATATATATATTGAGACATAATAGGGTAATCTCTAATGTTACACAAAGCGGTCGTCTCGGTGCGCACGCGCCGGACCCGGGGTCATTCGCTCGTAGCTGCCGCCGTCTGGGTGTTGCGCGCATGCGCGGGAGCCTTGGTGACGCGTCCCTGCTCCCGCGCATGCGCAGGTGCGACGTGACGGCTGGCATCTGGCGCGATTTCCCCGGTCACCTGACGCGAGCGCCGACAACGTGACTTCCGGGTTTAGACACATGGTACCGCTATTTAAAGCCTGGTGTCAGGGGAGAACGGTAGGAGATGCCTCTTCCCTGACGAAGATTTCATTAAATTGAAACGTACGTAGGCTCCTCTGAGGCTCCTCTTTAATGGAGGCCCCCCTCCTTCAATTTTCCACCCATTGATGTGTATGGCTCCATTGCCATTATCTCTAGTTTGCCTGTGCAGGGGTTTTTGCAGGACCGTTGGTAATATGTTTATATGCAATGCAACCTTGGTTATACTTGTACTGTGGGTTATGCTATGATATATAGTAATTTACGTGTTATGTACGCTCTCCTTATGTATAGCCTTGCATTGCATGTATGATTGTGTCTGATGCCTTAGCACACTGCTGCAGTTTACATGTGCATTAATGCGGTCTGCCTGACCTGCAGGCTCTGTATTTTCCCCTGTGACTCGCTGCATATGGCTATATCATCATGAGCCAACATGTCATTGATGGTTTTATTACCTACCATATATGGGGGTCATCTGTGTGTTACTATTTTTAACATGTTTTTATGATGTTCTGGATGTTTATCCTCACTGTGTGTTTAATAAACTTTTGTACATCTTGTGCACTTTAAAAACTCTTGTCCTCTCTTAAATGATACGTAATTGAGTTTGTGCTTGGGGTGTGGATCCAATATATTCTGGACCCACCCTTTATCTTTAAGTATGGTGTTGTGGAGTTTTCTCTCCTTAAAAATGTACATTTATAGCTTTTTCTGGAGTGTTTAATTTGAGGACAATCACGTTTGATGCTCCAGCAATAGTCAGCCATCATATGTACATCCCATCTACCCTGGTAACGGTCTTCCATAACCTTCAAATCTTGGTGAAATCGTTCACCTTGCTCATCGCTAACAGCACCAAGATTTTCCGGAAAGTTGGCAAGATGGCAATGCAGAAAATGTAGTTTAATACTCATGTTGCAACCAAGCGCTTTGTAGCTCTCCAATAGTTTCTGAACAATTTCTTTGTAATTACTTGCACGTGCATTTCCAAGAAAGTTCTTGACGACGTCTTTGAATGATAACCAAGCATTCTTCTCAAGATCTGACATAGTCCCGGTGAAATGTTCATCTTTGATGAGCTGTCGAATTTGTGGACCATCAAACACACCAGCCTTGATTTTTTTCAATGGACAGTCCAGGAAGTGCCAACATGATGTACTTAAAACAGTCGCCGTCAGTTGGCAATGCTTTTACAAATTGCTTCATGAGACCTAGTTTTATGTGCAGAGGTGGGAATAGTATATTCTTCCTGTCAACAAGTGGCTGATGTAGAATGTTAGGATCTCCAGGTTTAAGACCAGGTCTTGGAGGCCAATTCGACTCAACCCAATGCTTTTCTCGAGCTCTGCTATCCCACATACAGAGAAAGCAGGGATACTTTGTGTACCCACGTTGCTGACCAAGAAGGAAGCAAACAATTGTGTGTGTCATATTTCAATAACTCAATAACTCTCTTTACATCTCCATGTTCTTCACAAAGAGAGACAGAATGCCCAATAGGGACTGCACCAAATAAATTGCCATTGTGTAGAAGGACACACTTAAGACTCCACTTTGAGCTATCAATAAACAGTCGCCATTCATTTGGATTGTACATTGAAAGCCCCAATTCTTGTAATAAACCAGGAATATTATGGCAAAACAGAAAACCGCTGTTACACCGAAAGTACTGCAAAAATGTACTTTCTCTAGTACGAAAGTATGATACCTTCGCTCCTTGTTCAAGTAACGGTTTCTCATTCAGTCTTGATGCTAGTAATTCTGAAGCTTTTTTTTGATAAGCCCAATTCACATGCTAAATCATTTAACTCGTGCTGATCAAATCCCTTACGAACTGAATCCTTGTGAATTTCAAATTCTGCATCATTGCTGTCACTGTGTTCGTCAACATCACTCAGAACTTTTAGAGATGGTAGCTGTTCGAAAACTGGCACTGGAATTTCAGCTGAATGAGGCATTGGTCTGATAGCTGACGGTACATTTGGATATTCTATTTTACTTTTATTTTTCCTGTTAAATCCTGATGTTTTCACTAAACAGAAGTAACAGTCTGTGGAATGACTTTTGCGCTCTCCACACCATGGGGATACCAAATGCCAACTTTTCACGTGTTCCTTTGGTCCACATCCGTAAACTCTCGACACACTGTTTGCACACTATGTGAGGGGCCCATGGCTTATCTTGATCACCGAGTTTTACTTTAAAATATGCAAAATATGCTTGTTTGACAAATGCACTGATGTTTGCCCTTTTGAACTGGAATGGTGAAAACACCACAAATATAGCAGAAGGAGTCAGGGTTGTTTAGGCATTTACGACGAGAGGAAGAAGGAGCAGACATGATCTGAAACAAAGGAAATATGTACATAAGTAAATAAAACACTGAGATGGAAAGTTACAAGCTTTGAAAACTAACAAAGAAAAAAATCATAAAAGATATATAAATTACAACTAAGCGCCCAATGTAAAGAGAAAAGCTATCACAAATCCTATTTATTCCTACTATGATACATTTTTTGTGTAAAGATATTGATAATTATGACGTATTGGGAGCTGCACACACCTCTCACCACACTGTCTCAGTTGTGACTACTTTTACAAGTTATAAATGGATAATCTTGCTCACTGTCAAGTAGAGGGGTGCTCAGAGAAAAAGAGACGATACTGAAAAGCGTAGCTCTGGCACACCCAAACGAGAGAGAAACAAATATGGTGGTCCAAAAATTATTTTTATTATTATTATAATTCTTCACTCATTTGCAAAATATCAAGTTGTAACCTTCATTCAGAACGTTTTCGGCATTAAATAGCCTTTATCAAAAAATTAGGTCTGCATAAACAAAATAACAGAATTAACAATCAGTATATATGTATTTTTTAAGATCCATATATAACATCATTTTAATTTACAATAACAGTCGCCACTGGATCATAATAATATAATAGAACAAACAAGTATAAGTGTAGCATGAAAAAGGACTGTAAGCGCCCATGTACCTAAGTTTACTGGGTCACAGAGTGTGGGCACCCATAGAGGTCTGTATAACCGGTAAGGCTGAAAAATAAAAGAAAAAAACATGTGACAGGCCGATTGGAAATGTAAAGGAGGAAGAAAAAAAAAAAAAAAGAGGAAAATAAGAAGATAAAAGAAACAGAAAGACAACAATAAATGTTAGAAAGGCTAAGATTGAAAAGAATAGACACAAAAGTAAATCATTGAGAGGAAGAGAAAGAGAGACATGAAGACACAGGAAAAAGCAGGTGTGCAGGAGCCAGATAAAACACTGGTGTAATCTAACAGATAAAACCATATGAACAAATACCTGGTAAAACTGGGAATCTGCATATAAATAGAGGCAAAACACCTATACAAAGAATAAGTGAGTTAGCACCACGTGTCACAAATAGAAACATAAGATCTAAGGACCTATAAACCATACCTTATGTGATACAAGAAATACAAGCAGGGCCCTGCTTCAGTGTGGTGCAATCAGGACACCATGCAGACAGCTTTAAATAGTATAAAGACTGGTCTCCCAACCAACCCAGAGAGACACCAACAGTCACATGTTATAAGACAAAGCAGCAGGAATGAAAGCTAATAAAGTGAAGGCACATAAGTGTGGCTGAAGGAGCTCATTACCATGACAGTAAATGAATGACAGAGGCAGAAAAGAAGAGATAAAGGACAGTTCCTGCACAATTCTTAGTAGGTGAATATGCAGATTTGTAGTAAAGCCAGAAAAAGAGATTGAAACATAAAACTACACAAATAGGAACATAGGAAAAAAAAAAAAAAAAAATTAATCGGCTCACCACTTGACTCATGTAGCCTAAAAAATAAACAAAACCAGAGAATATAAATATGCTGTGATAAACATGGACTCCACAAACTATCACCCAGCCTCAGCACCTACAGGAGAATATCACACTCCCTGTTGAGACCCATCGGCTCCAACGTCTGAAGCGTGTATATCCAAAAGGATTCACGTGTTTTTAAAAGTTTAACCCTATCACCTCCCCTCCGCGGAGCTACCACCTGCTCAATAATCTGGTATCTCAGTTGTGACACGGAGTGCCCTATTTTAATAAAGTGATTGGGAATAGGTAAGAGAAGTCTCTTGCACCTAATGGTGGACTTATGCTGGGAAATGCGGTCTCGGATATGTTGAGTGGTCTCCCCAACATATCCGAGACCGCAAGGACACTTGATCAGATACACCACATACGATGTATCACATGTAAAAAAACCTTTTATGGGAAACCTTTTACCGGATCTAGGGTGTGTAAAGGTATCACCTTTAATAATGTTGGAGCACTGTAGGCAACCCAGGCATGGAAATGTCCCATTCCTGCGATGCCCTAATGTGCTCTGTATCAAAGTCCGTCGGTCACTCCCTAGATCCGCCCTAACTAACTTGTCCCTCAAATTTGGGGCTCTCTTATAGCAAGTCAATGGAGCAACCTGGAACTGGGGGATAGAAGGGTAAGCTTGTTGGAGTAGTGGCCAATGTTTGCGTATGATAGAGTTGATGTTGGGCATAAAAGGATGAAAGGTAGAAACAAAAGCAAGTCTGTCCCCCTGTTTTTCCCTTCTGCGTCTGTTCTGGTCAGGATTAAGGTTATACTGTGGATACCCTCTGGCCTGAAATTTTTGATCCATTTCAATATGACGTTGACGTCGAGTGCTCTCATTACTGACTATCCTATCCACTCGTGCATGCTGGGATTTAGGAATAGCTTTCTTAATATGGGCAGGGTGGCTACTCGAGAACAGTAACAAACTATTGCGGTCAGTCTTCTTGACAAATAAGTCGGTAGTAAGGCCACCCTGTACATCGATAGCCACCACTGTATCCAAAAAATTAACGGAAGAATCACTATAATGGAGTGTGAAGGATAGACCCGGAACACTGACGCTCAAATCATTGAAAAAAGATAATAGTGATGATGAGTCGCCATGCCAAATTACAAAGACATCATCTATATAACGCCTCCATGCCACAACATGTGCATCATATAGATGATGGGGGTATACAAAAGTATCCTCAAAGATAGACCTAAAGATATTGGCGTACGGTGGGGCCATGTTTGACCCCATGGCCGTACCCGTGCGCTGATAATAATACTGATCTTGAAAGAGAAAAAAGTTCCTAGTCAGAGCAATACGCAAAAGGTCCAAACAGAAGGATCTTTGATCAGGGGAATAATCTGTATTGTGAGTAAGAAAGCTCTCAACAGACCTCATTCCTTCTTCGTGTTTAATACTAGTATATAGACTGGTGACATCCATGGTCACCAGTAAGCACCCAGAAGGAAGAGGAACGAGAGATTTGAGACAGTCTAAAAAATGAGATGTGTCACGTAAAAAAGAAGGAATTAATGGTATTAGTGGACTTAAGATTTTTTCCAAAGTGATGGCGAGGGGCGACAAAATTGAATCAGTCGATGCTACAATAGGCCTCCCTGGTGGATGACTCAAGTTCTTGTGAATTTTTGGCAGTGTATAGAACACTGGAATTACAGGGTGCTGCTTCACCAAAAATTCAGACAGTTTAGAGTCAATGACTCCTAATAACTGATATTTAGAGATAAAAGCTCTGATCTGTTGTGCTATCTCAAATGTAGGGTTATGTGGTATAGGTTCATAAGTAGTACCATCACCCAACTGTGATAATATCTCTGACACGTAATAGGATCTGTCCATAATCACTATGGAACCCCCTTTATCGGCTGGCTTAATTATAAGTTGCCACGTAGCTCTATATGAGTCGAATTGTACTCAGATAACAAGTCTTATTACAGAAATCAGTGCAATTGTGCTTCTATGGCAGGTAAGTTGAGGAGGAAAAACTTGACGTGATAGAAAAAAACTAAAGACTACATTTTTGGAATCAGCATGCCAATTTTAGTATAAATCAGCTCAAAAACCTAACTCAACAGAATTTTTTTTTCAAATTGTTCCCCAGTGTAATCAGTACAGGGAACTTTTATCCCTGTCATAGAATGGAGTGGCAATGTGCATATTTGATCTACACTCCATTTATTCCCTATAGGGCATGGTGGAAAAGCTGAGCGCACTGTTCAGCAGCTCTGTAGTGAATGAATAAAGGAGCAGTGGGGTGTCCAAACTACCGCGCCATTTTTTAATTGGTATAACTGTTCTCTATTGAGAATAAAAATTCCCTCATCTACCGATCAGTGGAGCACTGAATTTACCTAATGTGCAGAAAATCTGCAATGTAATTACTTATTGTGAGAATGTAGCTTTACAAAGTATTCCTATCCCACACATTTATGGCATATCCATAGAAAAAGATATGGAAAGTGGCACATCCAAGAAAAAAAAGAAATAGAGGGGCACAGGCAACTTCTGGGAGACTTCTATTCTTGGCAAAGGAGTTTATTAGTTTTCAGCTATTTGAATCAGTGTGTAGACTTCAGATGGAGCAGCATAGCTCAGGATCGACGCAGAGCCATTCAATCCCATCTGAACCTGGGTGGAATCTTTGCAGTGTCTGCACTCCCATCGGCCTGGCATTTATCATTTAGCTAATGGGAAGTTGTTGAATGGTTTTAGTTAGAATATTCTGTTAAGTGCACATATAAAAGTAATGTTTTTATTTTCTAAAATCCTCAAGTAATTTTGTACAAAAATGATTAATTGTACATTTATTTAGAATAATCTGTCATCTTCTGATATTTCCATGTGCTCTGAAAATATTTCTTTCATTGCAGTTAAATGGATTGGAGTTGGAAAACCTAGAGAATCGATGATCCAGTGTTTCTGAGAGAGCGCACGTTACTCCTTCATAGACCTTATTTTACAATAACAGATTCTGACTTGAACATTTGGAAATCTAATGGAATGGGATAGGTTGGGGAAAGAAAACATCTACTTTTCTGGAACAATATAATGAAAATATTAAATATTATTGTACTTGTCTGAAAAAACTTTCCGTGTCAATTTTGTTATATACTACTGTTTGATAAGAAATATATTATTCAAGCAGAGAGATTTATAGATGTTTAACCCCATCCTGCAGATTTTCTGACTAGGCCAAATTTTTCAAATCCATCATTTTATGTGGTAAAACCTTAAGCAGGTATCTTACAGTGAGGGGGAGGGGGAGTATTTAGTCAGCCACCAATTGTGCAAGCTCTCCCACTTAAAAGATGAGAGGCCTGTAATTGACATCATAGGTAGACCACAACTATGAGAGTCAAAATGAGAAAACAAATCCAGAAAATCAAAATAAGTACTTGGTCAATTTCAAAAGTTCATCTCAATATTTTGTTATATATCCCTTTGTTATCAATGACAGAGGTCAAACGTTTTCTGTAAGTCTTCACAAGGTTGGCACACACTTTTGTTGGTTTGTTGGCCCATTCCTCCATGAAGATCTCCCCTAGAGCAGTGATATTTTGGGCCTGTTATTGAGCAACAGACTTTCAACTCCCGCAAAATATTTTCTATGGGATTGAGATCTGGAGACTGGCTAGGCCACTCAAGGACCTTCATATGCTTCTTGCAAAGCCACTCCTTTGTTGCCCTGGCGGTGTGCTTGGGATCATTATGCTGAAAGACCCAGCCACATTTCATCTTCAATGCCCTTGCTGATGGAAGGAGGTTTGCACTCAAAATCTCACGATACAGGGCCCCAATCATTTTTTTCATGTACATGGATCAGTCGTCATGGTCCCTTTTGCAGAGAAACCGCCCCACAGCAATGATGTATTCAACCCCATGCTTCACAGTAGGTATGGTGTTCTTAGGATGCAACTCAGCATTCAGTCTCCTCCAAACACTACAAGTTGTGTTTCTACCAAGCAGTTCTACTTTGGTTTCATCAGATCATATGACCTTCTCCCAATACTCTTCTGGATAATCCAAATGCTCTCTAGCAAACTTCAGACTGGCCCAGACATGTACTGGCTTAAGCAGGGGAACACGTGTGGCACTGCAGGATCTGAGTCCCTGGTGGCGTAATATCGTTTGTAATGGTGGTCCCAGCTCTATGCAGGTCATTCACTAGTTCCCCCTTTGTGGTTCTGAGATTTTTGCTCACCGTTCATGTGATTTTATTTTGACCCCACGGGGTGAGATCTTGAGCGGAGCCTCAGATCGAGGGAAATTATGAGTGGTCTTGTATGTCTTTTCATTTTATTATTACTCCCACAGTTGATTTCATCACACCAAGGTGCTTGCCTATTGCAAAATCAGTCATCCCAGCCTGGTGCAGGGCTACATTTGTTTCTGGTGTCCTTTGCCAGCTTTTTGGTCTATACCATAGTGGAGTTTGGAGTGTGACTATTTGAGGTTGTGGACAGGTGTCTTTTATACTGATAAGTTCAAACAGGTGCCTTTACTACAGGTAATGAGTGGAGGACAGAGGAGCCTCTTAAAGAAGTGGTGACTTATATACTTATTATAAATTATACTTCTTTTCCACCATATTTTAAAAAAAATCTTGCCAAATCAGACAATAATTTTCTGGATTTTTTTTTCTCATTTTGTCTGTCATAGTTGTGGTCTACCTATAATGTCAATTACAGGCCTTTCATCTTTTTAAGTGGGAGAACGTGCACATTTGGTGGCTGACCAAATACTTTTTTCCCCACTGTATCTTATTTTTTGTTTTTTATTTTTGTTTTTTTCATATATGACCCATTGAACATTTAAAAAAAAAAATGATATCCCTTTCCAAATGTTAACGATACAACAAAGTGCTAGAAATATGGTGTACTACTTTAACCGGTACTAATTACTTCATATTCCATTATGCGGCCACCAATATTCCGCCATTCCCTCAAGGTGGCAGGATACTGAGCCTTCCATTTGCTTGCAGTGAATAGTCTTGCAATAAACTGGAATTTAGTAATTGTAGGGATTTTCTTGTTACAATTTCATTAAATTGTGCAGCAGATCACAAGGAACTTTTAACTCTTTAGTGACTGAGCCTATTTTGACTACCTGGACCAGACCAAATTTTTAAAATTCTGACCAGTGTCACTTTATGATGTAATAGCTCTGGAATGTGTCAATGTATCTAAGTGATCTGAGATTTTTTATTTTTTTTTGACACATTGTACTTTTAGTGGTAAATTTAGATCAATATTTTTGCATTTACTTGTGAAAGCATCAGAATTTTTGCAAATATTTAGCAATTTGCAAACTTCTAATTTTTAGAGTCTTAAACCAGTTAGTCAGGTTATACAAAATCCCAGTTTTTGGGAGTTACATGGAAACTCTACTTAAGCACTCAGTGGAGAAACATGAACGAACCTCAATCTTATTTTTGGGAGCTAGAATGAACAACTAGACAGCAATAAAAGAATAGTGGGGTTTATTTTGTCCCCTTCATTATTCTGTATTAACGTTAGGACAGCTTTATTTTTCGGTTGGTGCGATTACGATACCAGATTAAGGCTATGTTCAAACGTTCCGTTTTTATTTTGCAGAGCTCTCAAAAGTTTTATGAAAATTAAAAGTTGCTTTTTATAGTACTAGCAAAAGCTATAAAATTTCAGAAATCTTATGCACACAATTCCTTTTTTTTTTTTCTGACAAATGGAAATCTACTGCAAAGTATCAGCATGTCTATTCTTTCAACATGTTTGCAGCGTTTTTCACCATTGAAAGCAATGAGAGTGCAAAATATGCAACTGCTACTTTTGTGGTGAATAAAACTAACTTAATTGAACATACACTGTAGAAAAAAGACAAACAAAAACATAGATTTGTGGAAGCTGCCAATAGAGCAGGTTTTGGCTGCTGAAAAAAGCCCAGCAAAAATGCAATGTGATTATAGCCTTGTATAGTTTTTTTTTTATGTTTTGTTTTGCTTCTATAACAGTAAAAATGCATTTTTATAAGTTTTTTTTTTCTGGCACTGTCATTTTTTTTATTTTAATGCAAACAGTGCTGTGTGAGGGCTTATTTTTTGCACCTCGAGTTGGGGATTTTTGTACTATTTTGGTGTATATAACACTTCTGTATTCCTTTTTTTTTTAGTTGCAGAATTAACAAAAACAGCAATTAATTTATTGTTTTTATGTTTTGTTTAGTTTTTTTTTGTTTTGGTCGCTTCTCCGTAAAACTGTGTAAATGAGTAAAAGTGATAAGACAGTTTTATTCTTCGGGTCAGTACGGTTACAGCGGTTAGCATATTTACATGCCTTTTTTATGCTTTGCTACTTTTACACACTTAAAACTATATTTTACAAAAATGACATTTTTTTGCCCCACTATATTCTGAGAGCTTCCAAGTTTTGGGGTTTTTTTCTTTGTTTTTGTATTTTTAAATGACCCATATTAGGGCTTCTTTTTTGCAGGACTGTTTGTAGTGTTCAGTCTCGCCCCTTGATGAAAAAGCAACATTTTTGGCCTGCTTATTTATTTATTTTTTTTAAGTTTGCCGTACAGCATAGATATCTTGACAGTTTTGCATATCTGATCATTCGGAACGTGGCAATATCAATTGTGTACTTTTTTGTTTGTTTTTGTTATAAAGCAAATGCTGTGCTTATGGTGGCAAAATTATTTAACATGACGTGTTTTTGTTTTTTTTTTTTTATTTTCTTTACATACACTACTCCCAAAAAGTTAGATACTTAGCTTTTGGGTTAAATTTATGTAAAATGTAAAAAACAACTCACTCTACAATGAGATTTTATCATGAAAGGAGGGCATTTTGGTAGAAGCATGCAGTGGTGATTTCCTCATCTCAAACAATTTATTAAAACAAAAACCAACAACAGTGGTGGATATCTCCCTCCCACCCCCCAAAAAAAAATATCAATGTCTCAATAACTTGTCATATAGTCCGGAGCATCAACTACAGCTTGATAGTGACATCTCCCGCTGTTCACAATTTGATTTACTGTTTACTGAGACATGACATTCCATTCTTTTTGAAGGGTGGCCCTCAGGTCTTTGAGATTGTGGGGTGAAGAGTTATGAGCCTCTACACGGCGACTCAGCTAATCCCATAGGTTTTCTATGGGATTCAGGTCTGAAGAATGTGCAGGCTACTCAGTTTGAGGTTTCCCAGTCTCCAGCAACCGTTCCCTAATGATGCAACCTCGATGAGCTGGAACATTGTCATCCATGAACATTAAATCCCCACTACATACAAGCCCCTACTACAAACCCCTACTACTTAATCCAGTAATTATGCCTCTGCATGAACAACACAGGTCTACGGTGTTGTTCATGCAGAGGCATAATTACTGGATTAAGTTTTATTCAAGTAGTAAGGGCTTGTCATTGAACTATTCACAAAGTGTAGGGTAGTTCTGTATTGACTAGACACACCTGCCCACACTGTAATAGCCCCACCACCAAAGGCTCGTCTGGTGACAACAGTGGCTGATGCATACTGCTCTCCTTGATATCTCCAACATCATTAGTAGCCATCATCTGCTCAGCGTGAATCGACTTTCATCAGTAAACAGCACTGAGGCGCACTGGTCCCTGTTCCAGAAAGACTAGAACGCCTGTGCCTGGTTCTGTGGTCACATACCCCTGCAGGTCATCTAGCTCACAGCTACCCCGATGGAAATGGTTTCAAATGATCTGATGTGACACTTCAGTGTCTCTCACATTCCTTAAATATGCTGGAGTTGTGTGGCATTCAAAGTCCAGTTCTCAAGGGCATTATTTACAATGACTCAGTCATCAGTGTGGCATGTGGCCAAAGGATGTCCACTTCTCTGCCTTTCTGTGACTCTTCCAGTCTTTATCTCTGTTGCAAACTGCTGATGACACTCCAAGCTCCGTGGCCACATCTGTCTAAGAATTTCTTGCTTGACTCCTCACAATGGCGAGGTACTGTTGATCAATTATTAGGTGTCGTCTTTGGTCTCATGGTGTCAAAATGTGAACAGCGTGATGAAGACAACTGTTTAAATATCACTTCTAATTGAACCCCAAAATGTATTGTTCCATTTATGGATCAAACAACTGTTGTGAATTTTGCCATTAATGAGAATCTGTTAGCAGGTTTTTGTTTATATAATCTGAAGACAGTATTAGGGCTGTGGAGTCTGTAAGCCAAACCTCCCGACTCCTCAATTTCCCTGCCTCCAACTCAAACTCTTTCATACATTGCTCATGTTTAAGTGAAAAATTTACTGTAGTAAAATGGTAGCTTAAGGCTTTTAATCATTCTGATACAATAATCAAGCTATTTAGAACAAAGTATATTTATTGGAATACTTTAGAACATAAAGAAACGTTAAACTGTAAATATGCAATGCACAAATACATACATAAATATGCATACAAATATGCCATACAGTAAGTGGGGAAATAAACAGTTTTCAACAAAAACGCACTGAATACCATTTGTGCAGTATATGAATTTGTTTTGAGAAATGATATGGCCTCCATGAGATCCTCCTTCATAGATGATCTCAATTCTGACGTAATTATTGTAAGACTTTAGAACAGGGGTGGGAGCCTTTTTATTGCCGGGGGCCATTTGGAATCTTCTACCAACCTTCGGGGGCCGCACCAAATTATCAACTTGACAACTACCCTGCTACATTTGGTCAAACAGTTAATTAACTCACCTCTACTGTAGTAGCCGGGGCTGCTGCTCTTTGGTGCGGCTGTGATGTTCGGTGATATTGATCATGTTGTTTCTCACAACTGCTTTTCCAGGTTTGTCTCGGTCTGGAGAGGCTGGGGTCATATACATCACAGGAAACACTGGGGTACACGTCACAGGAGAGGCTGCGTCGTATAAATCCCAGGAGAGGCTGGGGCATATACATCACAGGAGAGGCTGGGGGCGTATATATCACAGGAGGGGAGTATACATCACAGGAGATGCTGAGCACTGACAGCACTAGGAGGCAGCACTGAGAGCAATAGGTGGCAACATGGACAGCACTAGGAGGCAGCAAGGAGAGCACTATGTGTCAGCACTGACAGCATTAGAAGGCTGCACGAGTTACACAGCACTTAGGCCTACACACAGTACTAGGGAGTACATAGCACTGGACGGGGGGGGCAGCGATGGGTTGCATACTCACAGTACTGGTGTGGGGGAGGAGGAGTCACACAGCACAGGTCCGGGAGGCATGTACAGCATGGAGGCATCAGCTGCACCTCTTCTTCTGTGGCAGGAGCACAGTGCGCTGCTTAACCTGCCCACAAGGTAAGCCCTGAGCACGCCAGGATTGAGTTTAAAATGTACGGGCTGCTGTCAGGTCCCGAAAAGAGCTCGTACATTCTAGTACGGGCTGTAATCAGGATCTGGAAGAAGCCCGTACATTATAGCATCTACCCAGAGTGTGTGCGTGCGCTTCATCTAATCACGCACTAGGATTTAAAGGGCCGGCGGCCGGCAAAAGTGCGGCTGCCGCTCCAGCACTGTAATTCCCTGGAATATGCCCAGGGGCCGAAGAAAAAGTAGTCGCGGGCCGCAAACGGCCCGTGGGCCAGAGGTTCCCCACCCCTGCTTTAGAACAACCTCTACATTAACTTGGGTTTGTGGCAAAGCGGTAGCCACATGGGCTACATCTCTAACCACCTCAGGGTATCCAAGAATTGCATCATGCACAGTCAGTTTTGATGAACAATTGGACTCTTCTACTTCTATGAGAGAAAGTGAAACATTTTGCTAAAATATGGTCAGTCTGATTGCTATGTGAGTGGAATTTTTTTTTTTTTTTCCCCCTGCTGCAACGCTTTGCTGCTCAATGTCTTTCAAATACTTTTTAAAATTAAACTCTTAACCTAATGAAGCTGTAGATATGGCAGCAGTAGCACTGGCAGAACCCTTTTGTCTGTCCTGTAGCGGCTCTTCTAACTGCTACCTCAGTCAGAGCTTCTTTTCCTTTAGTAAGCTGGTGATAATAAAGGAATATACGGTGACTTTGGTCCACATAAACAGCTGCCAGAAGAATTTTATTTTAGTATTATAGTAGTTTCTCTCTCTGTGTCATTGAAGCAGCAATACCATCTGTGATTAAACCTCCACTTTGGGACATGCAATAGCAAGTTCTTCCACTCCTTTATGAAAATGTTGGGAGTTAAATTCTCAGCTTGTAATTTTTTTTTTAGTCACTAAATGGGTGATGAAGCAATTCCTTCAGCCACCTGTGTCTATTGACCTTCACTTAGTGTTACCTGAGAGTTGGCCATGTCTACAAGAAGGGGTTACAGCTCAATCGTTAAATAAGTGTTGCTTCACCGAGTGGCTTGATCGACAATTGCCCCTTTTCCAGCTTGTCTCCAAGATAGAATCAATTTTAGGGGTTCTGGCAGCAATAACCAATTTGCTCACTTTGCCAATTAGTCTGCAAGAGGAACAAGCTGGAACTCTATCTTATTGCCGGCTGCAGCTTGTGCACAACACAGCACATGTGATGAATAGGAGAGATTTGAAGCAGCTTCAACAAGATCTAATTCTAAAGTATTCTTTTTCTGTTCTTCTGTAGTAATGTTTGTTCATCAGTTACAGGAAGAAGACTGTAGACTTCCATCTCAAATATACTGAATCTGAAGTTTTCTTATAGCTGCTTTTCACCATTATTCTCATTCATAACTTTCATTGCACTTATGTTTGAAGCATTGTCAGTTACCATAGCAAAAACCTCTTCTAGTAGTTAGTAGGTACATTGATCAGGAATAGAACAGACAAATTTATAGGACGTTTCATAACTTTCCCAAATCTTTATGAAAAAATATTCAGCACATACTTCATTGAACTACTGTACCCATTTTATTTATATTTTAGGAGTCTGAGTCTGTCCATTTTATTCCGACTCCAACAAAATGGACACAGATTCTGACTCCACAGCCCCAGACTGCATGCTGCAAAGGTTAACAGAAATTTCAGACATTTGTCTCTTATCATTGTTTTTTTGTTTACCTGCAATGTTAGTTTAAGCTTCAATAGCTTGATCATTAAGGTCCAGTCACACATAACGAGATCGTGAATGAGATCACTACTACGTCATAGTTCCCAGATCGTTGCTGAGTCGTTGGTGAAATTGTATGTGAGGTGTCACACACACCGACTTTAGGAACGAGCATGCGACCCGTATAACGTTCTTGTAAATAGTCGGGTCCCTGTCACACAACAGCTGTGTTAACCATTCCGATCTCAAATCACTCATCTAGGTCGTTAACGAAATCGTTAGCTAGGTGTCAAACATACAGAACCATCCTGCCCAGCACGTCTCCAACGAGCCAAAAATGGCCCAGGCTGTTCAGCATCAACCAACGATTTCACAGCAGGGGGCGGATCGTTGGTACGTGTCAAACATGACGAGATCGCTAGTGAAGTTTGTTGCGTCACAGAAATGGTGACGTAGCAACGATCTCGTTATGTGTGAAGTGGCCTTTAGTTGGACTGAGAGCTGAGCTCAAGTCTGACTCCCCCTCCCCTCTGATTAGCAGCTTCTGGTTATAGGAATGTACACTGAAAGCCTGGTGTGAGTGGGGTCAGTTTCTTAAGCTCTGCTGCTTTGTTAAAACTATAATTTGTGTGTCAGAATGGCAGCACCAAGTAAGTGATACATCATTGGATTCAGGATCTCTTTGCCTACATCATTCTGTTCTCCGATGCGGTAGCAAAAACCTGCTGACTGATTCCCTTTTAAGCTCCTTGTTCAAGAACGGCAAGTTGTGCAAAAAATACCGAAACGTTGGACATGGGCACACAAGTTTAGGCCTCTTTCACACGTACGTGCCTACGGTACGTGTATGGTCAGTTTCCTCACGTACCAGAGACATGTACACACGTAGACCTATGTCTTCCTATGGTGTCGGACACGTATGTATTTTCGCACGGAACATGTGTCCTTTCCATACATACGTGTGTCCGTTTGTTTCTCACTCCGACATGTCCGTTTTATGTCCGGCATCACAGATGTCACACGGAACGCAATCGGGTAACACGTAACACACGGATGTGTTCCGTGTGACACGCACCGGAGAAAAGACATGTGTCTGCGAGAAAAAAAACAAAACATTTTGCTGTCACTTGCTGCCGACCGCTGCTCATTGCATATTCACTTCACTGCGGCCGGAAGCAGCAGCAGCGGGGAGTCGGCAGGACCGGAGACCGAAATTCAGCACCATGGACAGCGACGCCAGGGACAGTTGAGTAGAAAGTTCCCATTCTCCGTGTGTTATCACGGATAACACACGGAGAACACACGTAGGCCATGCACACAGCACACCGAGGGCAATACGCACCTTTGACACGTCCGTGAAACACGTGCGTCATTTTCACGGACGTGTAAAAGAGGCCTTAGAGACGGTCACATTAAGTTCACCTGATGAAAAGGTTAAAGTGCACTTCAACATCCTGAAATTTCACCCGAAAGCCAAATATCCCTAACCTTTTGTGAGTGGTGCACTTTTAACTTTTTTTTTCCTACTTTTTTATGTAGTCTGTGGAACATGATTATTTTTTGCTTACATCACTAGTCTCATACACTGTTGTACCTGTGTACAACAGTACATGAGACCTGTCAGTTGTTCACTGACTGACTCTTAGATCCTACTTATTGTCGGTCTGCTGTCTCCAACATCATGTCCTCCCACTATCTAAAACTGAATATTTAAAAAACTGAACATCTCATGGTTCCTCCCTCTCCTAACCTTCCCAAAGTCAATATTACAATTTCTGTGTATGATTCAACCATTACCCCCAAGCACCGGTGTCTTGGGGTTATATTTGACTCTGATCTCTCCTTCACTCCCCACATCCATTCGCTCATGTCCCCTCCACCTCAAAAACATCTCTAGAATTTGACGTTTTCTTACTGTTGACTCTGAAAAACTTCTTACTGTCGCTCTTATTCATTCTCGCCTGGATTACTGTAATTCTCTACTAACTTGTCTCCCTATTACTAAACTCTCCCCTTTCCAATCCATCCTGAATACAGCAGCCAGGATCATTTTCCTCTCCAACCACTTCTGTGATGCCTCTGTGTTCCAGTCATTGCCCGGGTTGCCCTTCCGCTAGAGAGTCCAATACAAACTGATCACACTCGCCCACATAGTTCTGCACCGCCCTACATCTCCTCCCTCATCTCTATTACCCCACCTGTTCCCACCATTCTGCTAATGACATAAGACTGACTTCCTCAATAATTCAAACCTCCCACTTCCACCTGCAAGATTTCTCGCGAGGTGCGCCAATTCTCTGGAACACACTACCAAGAACAAATCGAGTAATTCCCAATATCCACACTTTTAAGTGAGCCTTAAACACATTTCTTTAGACTAGCCTACCACCTCACCTCACGCCTAACTATTCCCATTTTGACCTTTACAAAACTATCTTCCAAATCTTGTCCCCTCTATCTTATGGTTGCATTCCTATTCATGTACTTTTTACGTTCTGTATCTGCACTTATATAAATTCTAGTTGGTGACCGGTTCATACAGCTGTATTTGAATCTCATTATATTGCTGGCCGAACTATATTTGACAAACTCTCCCCCTCTCCCCCCAGTTTACCTTTTGTGCCTCCCCTATTTCCTCATAGATTGTAAGCTTGTGAGCAGCACCCTCACGCCTCCTGGTATCTGTTGAATTTTGTTGTTCTGTAATGTCTGATTTTGTCTGTACATGACCACTCTGAATTGTAAAGTGCTGCAGAATGTGTTGGCACTATATAAATAAAAATTATTATTATTATATGCCTGGCAACAATTTCGTTACTGCACAACCCCAAGAATCTACTTTGTCCCTGACCAGGAAAAATATGGTAATTATTGATTGGGAAACACAACAACCTAGGTGAGATACCATGTTTCCACCCTTTGTGGTGACTCAAGACTTGGTGGTGCCACAGGCTTATCGCAGCCTGGTGATGGACCTGACCCATCAACACGTACTTGGTGAACATTTGGGTCCTAAGAAAACCCTATGATTAGGTCAACTCTTGCGCACACAAGCGCTTACGTATTTTTTTCCCTATTGCTGCTCCGATAGACATAATATCCTTGAGAAAGGCTCAAGTTAGAGCCAAAGCGTTGGATGAAACTTATGTCCTTCAGTTTATGCTTTGAGTTTAATACAATTGAAGAGCAATTTTTAAATGAAGAAACCACTTTCTCCTTCTTTGAAAAAAATGTCTGTGTGCTGGAGTTTATTCCTATGTATCAGACTTTATTTTGATATCTGAGCACCTTGATATACAGTAGAGCTAGTCTTTACTTACATTAAGAACTAGGTGGTTCCAGTCCCTGCAAAATTTTACATTTAAGGTAGTACATTGGGCAGGCATGCTGAAGGGGAATGCAGATGCCCTGTCCTGAAGCCACTGTTTGGCGTCTTTCCACCCCTTCTTGGTTGAACAAAGGGGGGGGGGGATATAAAATAGTGAAAGGTGTGGTGCTGGATGGAAGGTACGTTTCTCCCACCAAGGGCCTTTCACACTTGTGGCAGCAGCAAAGGAGGTGAAGTCTGGCCTGAACCTTCTTTGCTGTTCCAGGTTTTCGGGACAACGCATGAGTTGCACAGCTGCAGGAATTAAGACTGCATTAACGCAACCAGAGTGTCTATGTGGGGGGTGTGAGGGCGAAAGGAAGCTGGAGAGTTCTGTACTGGTGGTGGTGTGTCGCCCGCTGCCAAGTCCCATTACCTTCAGGTGCAGGTCACTTCAGGAGCTCCACGTGCTGGGAATCTCTTCTGGTCACAAGTAGGTTGACTTCTATAGGATTCGTGACGCCACTCTCTGTATTGCGGTCAGGATGACCGCCACTGCAGATTAGGGGACACCTGGGGCTGATGTTGAATGCAGATAGATGTAGTGGCCTCCCGAGAGTGAGGCTAGCCCCAGGGCCCGGTGTAGGTGTGTAGAACCACAGGTCGCAGAATGACTCACGCACAGCAAGAATGTCTTTCAGGGTTTTCACTCACGTCAGATGGCAGGGGGGGAATAACCCGGGCGAAGCCATGATAACCAGATGGAACCAGGAATTCCTTCAGGCTGACTTGTGAGGGTGGCTACTGACTCGCTTTCCTAGCCCTTGTGTTTTTGGGGTGACCCAGACTTGCAGTCCTACGGGGTCACCCAGGGAAGTTGCTTCTGCCTGTTCTCCCCTTTTTCAGCCCGTCTGCTTGTAGCCTGGCTGGACTAGGTCACTCCAGCTGCTTGCCTCTTGTGAACTATGGGCCCTCTCGTTGCTACGTGGCTTCGGACTCTGTGGTGTTATAGTGAACGGTATGAAGTACCCCCACCTGCAGGTTGAGCAGGCCAACTGAATGGGCCCCTGCTCTGGGGACCTGTAACCTCGTGCGGGCCTGGTCCTCGCCTGGCAGTCCCCGTACTCAGCCACCCCTTTGCACTCAAGCCTTGGGTGGATTTCGGGTGGCACTGCCAGATGACCGTTCTCCCCCATCAGTAACCACTGCACCTGCGGTGTCCGACTAGTGACAGCGGCAGGGTCTCCTCCTTGTGACTCCACTCCCTGAGCTTCACTGACTGACTGGCTCACTGCTTCCTCCCCTCTGTGCCTGCCTCCGCAACTTAGCAACCAGGCTCTCTACCACACCCCTTGAGTGGAGATGGAGGCCATGCCCCCTCCTGGATTCCCCAGGGGTCCCTTCAAAGGTCCATGTGGGAGACCTGGTTACTATGCGCCTGTGTAACTACACCCCGGTCAGCCTTCTGGATTACCTGTATTGTACTGACCCAGCATGGGTGCAGTACTCAGTAGTGCCTGACCAGGTCAGGGGCGCCACAGTGGTGTCTGAAGAAAAGACTGCATTCCTGGAGTCGACCTGCCCTGTGGCTGTCCTGCTCTGCTCAGCCATCATAGACCCAGGCACTGCCCTAGAAGTAGCACCTGGTGGCTACTTGCATCTCTAGTCTATCCATATCTTCATTGGCTCTAGCAAAGAAACAGGTGGACTCTTAGTCCAGGGGCGTCACATAACTATCAGGTCATCACAGGGTACTGCACAAGCTGCCCTTCCGTGCAGTATTCCGCCTCCCTCTTGGTTCGGGGTCCCTACCTATATGGTGTTGCTTCCAACAGCAAATCAAATCCTAGATACACCCTGCACCACACCCACCAGACACAGCAGTGGACGACTTGAGTGGAATAGAGTCGCCCACCTGAGGAGTCGGGGAGGGGAGGTAAGAAGTGTAGTCAGTGTGTAGAGGAGAGTTGAAGAAGAGAGGTTGGAAAGTAGCCCTCGAGCTGTGAAGAGCTCAGAGGAAGTTGGGAGTGGTGACTCCTGAAGGAACTGTCCAGGTTGCAGACTGTGGTCTGGGCCTAGAAGAGTTGGACCCCCGGTCGCAGGGCATTGTGGCGAGGTGCTCTGATCTGCCGAGGAGGACAGCTGGCAGCCTAGCACTATTACCGGTCCGGGACCAAAGGCACGACTGGGTACACGGACCCTAGATCGGGGAGTAGTTTCGGGCAACCCGACAATTCACCTGAGGAGAACGGAGCCTTTATGATCTGTTCCCACCCGCTCCAGAATCAGGGCATTAGCGCAACGAGGGGGATAGGACTTTCCAATTCCAAACGGTCCAGAAAATCCCAAGCGTGAGCCCTGAGAGCAAGCTCCCATACTTAGCCATAGTAGGGAGCGGGGCCCGGCTAGTTCCAAGCTACCGGGCCATCAAGTTGAAGTCAAACTAAGTGCCAGGAGGCAGGTCATGGATCACCAGGCAGCACCATTGGGGACGGAACCCGGACGAGCTCCCCTCAGCGGCAGCGGTACCCAGAGACTTGGTTTACCCGGTTGTCAGTGTCTGCTTATGAACTGAGTGAGTACGAGAGTTACCACTGCACCCTTCAGAGTCCTGGGGCATTCCCCTACCCATGGAGGGTTACAACACCTTGTTACCCCCCTCCATCACCCCGGGTACTCCCAGCGGCGGTACTCCCCAATTTACCGTACACCACGGGTGGCGTCACGAACTATACATCAACCCCCCTTTTCATTCGAGTGGCCGCATGACCCCCCGGTCCAAAGACACTTGAGTCACAGCGAACCCGGATCCGAGCAGCTTGGCTGCTTCCACGGGGGCGGCACAGTTACACCCCTTCCACGACAGGGTAAGCCCCAGCTCTTTGGCTCTGTTAAAGGGGCGGTTGGGGGCCTTGTTAGTCGTGGCAAAGACTGCTGTTCGGCTTTGTTCTTTCTCTGCACCCCAACCACCACTTTAGTGCAATATAGTAATACGCATGTCACAGTTTCAACAAAACTTCTTGTAAACTTCAAAAAACTTGGTTTTTTTTTTGTTTGTTTTTTTTAAATCTCGCCTGGATTGGGAACATTCTTGGAGGGCCGCTATCAGGGCATTACAACTGTGACTCCTGTACTGGGCCCAGTGAGCAGAAGCCAAGAGGGGTGACCGACCGCTAACAGCCAGGCCCCTGTCCTTTCATTCCCCTGTTCACCGCGCCTCAGGGGGTGGGGCCGCCATGAGGGCGATGAGCGGGGCCCAGGCTGCTCATAGAGAGCGGCCCTCTCCCTGCTCTGCACTGATCTATGTAATCAGTCCCGAACAGGGCGGGAAACTTACCAGACCAGAACGGAGGCTGAGAAGGTGAAGGATCTTGCAGGTCATTTGACTAATCATGTGCCTGATCACATGACCAGAAAGATGAATTGGAAAGTCTTATATCTGTTCAACTGCTGCAGTCTCCATGCAGGTCCCAATGACTCCTCTTCTGCTCTGCACCTATCTGGAACTGCAAGTTGAGGTGTCTAGTGTGTGTAAATAAATGTGCCTGTTGTAGAGCTGTGTGTATGGGTGAAGGTAGTGAAGCTCTGTGTATATGTGCATGTAGTAGAGCTGGGTCTATAGGTGTATGTAGCAGAGCTGTGTTTGTGTAAGTGTGCATGTAATGGATATAGCACAACACCCAATAGGTATACTCGATAGTCATATAAATATTGGACCGCAGCAAATGACAAATTTAACTTTTATTGGTTTCGCATAAAATTTTAAATGTCACTACAGACACACATATAACATAAAGCCCTTAGGGAGGTGATGGTTAATTCATCAACTACCAGAACCTACCTAGGATGCCACTAGTGCAAAAAAACACAACATACAGAACATAACAACCAGTAAACAAAATTGTGGTGTTTCCATCTCAGGGAATTGACAATGGTCCTCCCTCAGCCAAAAAAAGGAAAAGAGAAAAAAACACAATATACTCAAATGGAAATACGCTTTAGCAGTGACGGTGGTCAACTATAAAAGAATTTGAGTGAAAGTGGAACGCTCTTACCAGGTGCATATGAGCCAGGGTTCAGAGACAATCCCACCAGGACAAGGTCCTCCGGTTACCACAGATAGAGCTGACCCTATTGTGTCCTGATGATTTTACACACTTTACTAGCACCCATAGACTCCCATCCTAACAAGGACAGGCCACAGCTAAGTTCTCCTGAACTAACCCCTACAATGACCCTGCATCTCTCTGATGCGTTTTGTCCTGAGGGACTCTTCAGGGGGCATGCTATCATCCAGGGAATAAGGTCCACTGTCCAAGCTAACCCACAGCCATACTATTAGGGAGCCCGACAGATCCAAAGTGGGGTAATAAATACTATCCACCATCGTCAGAACCACACCCCCAAGAGTAAACTCACCTGAGGGTAATCATTAATGCCAATCCCATTCATTCCCTATTCTGTCATGCACCGGACAAGATACAATCAAATGCAGGTTCCATGGAGCGCACAGCGTGCAGTTCACGCATAGTAATATTAAAGTACACCCTCAACCACCGGAAATTCCTGCTTACTCATCCAGTTCTCATTTAACACAGTGCCAAAAGCGTGCGTCCCATCCCCCGCTAGGGATAACCTTCCAGAGTGCACAGCGTGCGTTCCATGTGTGGCGCCCCTGTGGTTAGGCGCTACAGGGGAATACAGCACCTTAACATTAAGGTGCAGTGCCCTTTGGTCACAGGTGAAAGAGAGAGGAAATGCAGAGTCTTATATTAGATTGAGTAACATTGACTCAGCATCCTCTACCTTCATATTCCTGGGACTGTTTATATAGTAGGTCCATAGGGAGGTGGAGCCTAGCTGAGTGAGACGCGATGTGATTGACAGGACGACTGAGGGACAATCAGTTAACAGTCAGTCAGTAAGGAGCGACAAGAAGAGACGAGAGTAAATTAATGACAGAAAGAAGGGCTAGAAATAACATAGGCCCGACGTCCTGAGCGAGGGTACCCCAAAAAGACACAGGGAAAGGTGTAACCCAGACGGAAAGAGGACGATTCAGGTCTGGCGAGAGCCGGCTGAAGAGTTCAGGTCGACGCCGGTATAACGGAACAGAGGAGGTTAATCAGGTTTATCCCCAAACCATTGACCGTTAACCTGGGATCCTAAATAAGAGGAGTCCCGGTACCCATCAAGAGTCTAACTACTAACCCCAAGCTGAGTTCACGACGCTGTTGCGGGATAGATAAAGAAATTGTGCAGCATCAGTCCCCTGGGAAAACCAGTTGAGCGGGATGCAAATAATCCGGGGCCGGCGGGTCATTAACGGACTTAAAAATAAGTCCGATCCGCTCCGGAATCCGGTGCCCATATAAGTCAATGGGGACCGGAATCCGGAGGTTAAAAACGTTTGTGGAGGGGCTAGGGGGCTTGGAGCGAGCGCGGCATACTCACCGAGGCGCTGTCATGGCGGCACACTCCTTCCGGGTCACGCTGTTACCTTCCGGAGCCGACAATTCAATATTCATTGTTTTCCCCGCCCACCGGCTCGCGTTGGTTGCAGCTAGACACGCCCCCACTCTGCGTGGCAGCTAACTGCAACCAATCACAGGCGCCAGGACGGCCAGTGGGCAGGGAAAGCAGCACAGTCTGACGGTCAGTTCACGGTGGTAAAAATAAACACTTGGCAGCACAGGTATAGCGCGCGGCTGCAGCACCCGCCGTCGTGCTGTATCTGTGCTGTATATACAGTGACCAGAGTCACACGTGCGAGACTTTGCCGGGTGCTGCCATGGCAGACCCGCGTGAACCCCTCGCATGTGTGATTTCGGTGAAAGTACAAAGAAAAAAACGACGTGCGGTTCCCCCTATTTTCATCCCCAGCCAAAATAACGCCGGCCGGGGGCTGGTATATCCTCAGCCCGCAGCCGTCCGATTGAGCCGCATCTGTTAGATGTGACCATACTGGTGTGCGCTACTGGCTCTTCCCGCTGCCGTGATGCGGTGCCAGTCGGGGTAATAGCAGGATTAGCAGCGGCGCACGGCTGCTGCTAAACCCTAGTTTTGTGTGATGGCACAGGCGTCTATCAGATACCTGCATCACACAAACCTGTAAGTGACAGTAAATAAACACAGACACACAGAAAAATCCTTTATTTGGAATAAAATACAAAACACACCCTGCTTCTCTAACCCCAAAACACCCTGCAGTTCTGACGTAATCCACAGGAGAAGACCCACGCCGCTTCAGCTCTGCTACATCTGAATATCACAGAGAGCGGCACGACCGACCGCTCTCTGTGAGCTCCAGAGAATGAATGAGCTGCGCATTGAGCGGTGACATCACTCAGGTCATTTGCGGTCACAGCTGGAAGTTCCCACGGTCCTTCATCTGTGATCGCAGGTAACCTGACCTCAGGTGCAGGTCACTGAGTTCACAGACCTGCATCTCCTAGCAGAAAAATCGAAGTGTTTTTTGCCAAGAGATGCAGATTTTGTGCTGAAATTTTTATACCAAATTCCTGCATCCAATCTACACCTCCTGGCAAAAAAACGCGGTGTTTTGCCTCAATTTTTTTGCCGTGTTTTTTTGCCAGGAGGTGCACATTTGGTGCTGAAATCGTCTGCACCAGCTTTCAGCACCAAATTTCCACCTGTGGCAGAATTTTTTTTTATTTTTTAATATTTGGGGCCAAGGGATGCAAATTTGATGCTGAGATTTTTTACACCATATTCCTGCATCCAATCTACACCTGGCAAAAAACCGTGGTGTTTTGATGCAATTTTTTGCCGCGGTTTTTGCCGCGGTTATTTTTCCACGTTTTTTTGCCAGGAGGTGCACATTTGGTGCTCAAATCGTCTGCACCAGCTTTCAGCACCAAATTTCCACCTGTGGCAGAATTTTTTTATATTTACATCCAATCTAGACCTCCTGGCAAAAAACCACAGTATTTTGGCACGATTTTTTGCCGCGGTTATTTTCCCGCGATTTTTGCCGCGATTTTTTGCCAGGAGGTGTAGATTGGGTGCCGGAATATGGTGTAAAATTGTAATAATCACCCAATTTACATCCCTTGGTCCAAAAATTAAAAAGAAACAAACATTTAGACGCTGTTTTGTGCGGTCTTGTGCCAGGAGGTGCAAATTTGGTGCAGGATTTTGGTGTATTACTTCACCAACAAATTTACATCTCCTGGCAGAAAACGGTAGTGAAATGGTTTTCATACTGCTGGTTTTAGGCTGTTTTTTGCCAGGAGATGCAGATGTGGGATAAAATTGCACACACATGCACGCTCCTGTCAGAAGTGTGTGCGGGTCATGCAATGTCAGACTCGTGCGGGTCTGACATCACCCGGCACAGCCTGCTGCTGTCTGAACATGAGCATGCATGTACCTAGAAACACATGCACGCTCCTGTCAGATGTGTGTGCGGCTGTGCTGCGATGTGAGACTCCTGGGAGTCCCTCGCAAGTGTGACTGCTGCCTAAGATAAACCGCATGCGTTTTTTTTTTTTAAATTTAAATAAATAATTAAAAAAAAAAAAACGACGTGTGGTCCCCCCCCAATTTTCATTCCCAGCCATGATAACGCCGGCCGGGGACTAGTATATCCTCAGCCCGCAGCCGTCCGGTATAGCCGCAGCTGTTAGATGTGACCATTCCGGGGCGATATCTGCTCATCTTGATTGCCCTGGTGCGGTGGCAATCAAGGTAATAGCAGGGGTTAATACTAGCGCATGGCTGCTATTAAACCCCAGGTTTGTGATCGCACGGGCGTCTGTGAGATACCCGCATCACAAACCTGTAAATTACAGTAAATAAACAAGACACAGAGAAATCCTTTATTTAGAATAAAGTACAAACGCAGCCTCCTTCACCAATTTATTATCTCAACACAGCCGTGCAGCTCTGACGTAATCCACGCGAGATCCAGCGCAGACACATACAGCTCTGCTTCATGTCACAGCAAGCAGCCATAGAGCACGGCTGCCCGCTCTGAGTACAGCGTAGTAATGACCGCGATAAAAGATGACCGCGGCAGAGCTGTCACAGGCTGGGGGCCACGTCAGCCTGCGACCAATCACAGCTGAGAGGATGGCCGGTGGGCGGGAAAAACAAGGAAAGCTGTGTGACAGCACAGGAAGTGAAAGCACGACCCGGAAGCAGTGTGCCGCCATGACAGAGCCTCGGAAAGTATGAAACGCTCATTTATTTATTGTTTTTTTTTTCATTTTTTATTAATTGCCGGTTCCGGATCGTGCAGCCAGAATCCCGCGCCCGGATCGGGCCCGGGAATAGTGCTGAAACCGCACGCATCCGGACATTTACAGTCCGGGCCCGCTCAGCACTAGTGACGAGACTAACGAGTGGGTTAAAGAGGGAGTCACAGAGCCATCAGAGCAGATACCGAGAAAGAGACAAAGAAAGGTTACCTCAGAGAGAGACTCTGTCATTTAATCTCCTCTGAAACTTGTGACCATTGGCCTTCTGGTAGCCGAACTGTTTTTGGTATGTACTGTGCAAAACAAACCAGATGCTAGTAAAAAGGACTTGTTTGAGCTGATGTGGACTTGGTGTGTTGTCCCTCTGCCGTTCGACAGGACCCTGCAATGTCAGGGAATAATAAGCCCCAATAATTTTAATTTGGCGTGACCTTGTGGGTCGAATCCGGGTGGTGGCCATTCCCTAGAGGAGACCTAACGAATCTCCTCAGTCAGCGAAAGGTCAGTGGGCCCTTGAAGAGGAGTAGGCCCTGACTGACCGGAAAGACGGTTGAATCTGCCGTGGATAGTGAAGCTGAAGGGGAGGATGAAGAGATTAGGCCCATTTCACACATCCGTCATTTCGCCGGATCCAGCACGCATGCAGTACAGTCGCGCTTCCACTGTAAATGAACATACTGTACTGCATGTGTGCCTGATAAGGCATCCGGCAAAATGCCAGATGTGTGAAACGGGCCTTAGGGACCCCAACGGGAGACCAAGTACCAGGGAAGTGGTCGACCAGAAAAATGTACAAATTAAGAGTGGCTCTGGTTGCTAATGGCAACAACTGAGGAGGAAAGCCGGAGTGTATGTCTAAAGGACAATATTAAGGATGATGTTCCCTGTTAATTAGTATTATTTGGACTCCAGGTCCCGGGAATACTATGTTCACAAGAGAAATTATTCATTTATTCCCATATAAAAATTTTATTGGATATAAAATATCACACCACCAGTGTATAATACACCATTATTAACCATAAAGGAGGTCAATTCTGTATAAATAACAAGGCATACAAAGAACATAGAGCATGACACAATACATATAAATTTTTCATGAGGTTCACATATAGAGGATCACACCGTTAGCCAAACTTAACTTAAGGACTGTAATTGATTGTTCAGGCAGCGCCATATAATGGAAGATCATTAGAGTAATGCAATCCATACAAGTCCAGGTGGCTATAAACTGATACTGTCCAGGTGTCCTTTTAACAAAGTGAACCATCAGCCATCATAGATTTTAAATTCAAGTCTCCACCTCGACGTGTTTCCCCACATAAACGTGGTTCATCAGGAGGCTATAAGGTAAATACAGTCTATCAGAGATCAAACAATAAATGCAGTACATACAGACAGTCCATAGTAAGATCTACACCACATGTGGCATAAAGATGAAGTAGTGCAAAACAACATGAAGTACTTGCCCATTGAAAGTATAATGTCAGATATGCAGGTCCATGGCGCCAACACCGTCAAGATCAGCAGTGGTACAGACAATGCTGTGTAGATGAACACCACCACGGTCCACAGGGGCGTCATGGAGCTGCAGATCAGTATGAGGTTTAAATAGCCTGCAGCCCTGCAATCAGCTGCGGGCCATTCAATCAATCACGCAACGCCGTCAGCACCGTGGGTGCGCATACCCAGTACACCGTTATCAGTGCGCACGCGCGGTACGGAGGCGCAGCAGGGACATGTAAAGAAATAAAAATGTACCAAATAATACAGTGCATGCGCGAGATCCCGATGGATGCAACACTCATCGCTGAAAGCAAGGGTCACATGACATGGAAGGGGGGGCGTGATACAGAAAATCCTGCACATGCGCAGTGGTAAGCAAGCAGGACTTAGATTTTTCATCACGCAAATCACATATGCGCTGGTAAAGTAAAAATGCCAATTATTACATAGGCACAATAGATTTCACAGCGCTATGAAGACAATGGCATAGCATCCAGGGATCTCACACTTACAACGCTACTTATATCATGGAATAATCAATCATTATAGTTTAGTATAGATACAAAATGGCCTTGTATTGCAGTCCCAACACAAGACAATATAGTAGGCAATAAAGCATTATGTAGAGATTAAATATATATAATACATGATTCTCTACCGTCCCCATGTTCTCCCAAGGGCAAAGAAACAATACAAAAATAGTGCCCAATAATATGGGCTATTCCCCTAGGGGCCTAGGGGAAAATTTCTTTCAAAGTTAACATCATGGATTTACAGAACAATAAGGGGTCCCTTACAAAGCTAAGTGGGGAGGAAGCAGTTATAAGAGAGCTGCTCATTAAGCCCTCCCGGGGTCAAAGACCCCATTTTAAATATCCATGCTGATTCTTTCTGTAATAGTGTCCTATCAAAGTCCCCTCCCCTTGGGCTAGGCCTAACTAATTCCAACACAGAGAAACAAATATGAGTGATGTCTCCACGATGCACTGTATTCATATGACGGGAAATTGGAGTATCCCGTCCATTCCGGATGTCAGAGAGATGCTCCCCCACCCGCCTCCGGAGTTCTCTTAGGGTCTTGCCAACGTAGTCGAAGGGACACGTGCAAGTAGCCCTATAGAGGTCTTACAGTTGCTAAAGTCACGTAGGAAGAAAATTCTTCCCGTGGCTGCACTAGTTACTTTCCTACATTGCTCCATAGAAACGCAATAGCTACAATTACCGCAGCGAAACATTCCACAGATGCGTCTATCTAGCCAGGTCCCTACCCTACCGGTCGGGGTCCCTGATACATGCTGTGCATGAGTCTATCCCATATTGTGCATCCCCGCCTATAGGTGATACATGGAGATTTTGTAATGTACTTTACCAAATCAGGGTCAGCCCTTTGTACCCTCCAATGTTTTTTAATCACCTCAAAAACCCGTTCGGACTACATATCGTACGTGCCAATGATGCGTGTAATATTGGGATCACTCTCCCGCACCCTGGGGGTCATAAGTGTATGTCTATTGATGTTTTTAGCATAGGCATAAGACTGTTGTAAGACACGTTTGGGTTAGCCACGATCCAAAAACCTACCAAACAGGTCTGACGCCTGCGTCCTGAAATCTTCCTCTCTGGAACAGTTTCTGCTAATCCACAGAAACTGTCCCTTAGGGTTGCATTTTCTAAGGGGAAGGGGATGGTGACTAACCCACTTCAAAAGGGAACTTCCTTTTGACCCAAAACTGTCGGTTTGCGGTGTGTAGGAGTGTGGATTTTGCCCCCTTCATCTTTTGATATCACAAAATCCAGAAAAGTAATGGAATTTCGATCACACGTATAGGTAAATCTTAGCCCCAATGTGTTGTTGTTAAGACCTCCAACAAATTGTTCAAAATCAAAAACAGAACCTGTCCAGAGGATGAGGATGTCAATAATGTATCGGACCCAAAGTCCGATACATTGATGAACTTCCTCATCCTCCCCCCCCAAAAACCACCGTTTCCTCCCACCAGCCCAGGAATAAATTAGCATAACTGGGGGCACACGGGCTCCCCATAGCTGTACCCCTGAGCTGGTGGAAGTACTTGGTGTTAAACAAAAAATAATTATGATGAAGGATAAAGGACAAATTGTCTCTCCAGTAAAGGAGACAAACTCTAGCACAGCGCCACCTATTGGAAGTAGCGATCCTAAAAGTCACAAGTGGATTTTCAACAATCCTTTGCAATATGACTCAGGATATATAAGCCAGATCAGAATCCCAATTTGCAGACACGGTGTTTCGGGGTGCTTGCCCCTCGTCAGTGCAAAGTATGGGGGTGTCTGATCTGGCTCATGAGAAAGCTATGTGGGGACCACGGGGGAACACTATTCTCCTTAAGGAGACTTTGCAAGCCAGTCTGGCTGCCAGGTAAGGGGACTTATAGCTGCAATGCCCCTCTGGGAAATATTCAAATTGTCTCTCCAGTAAAGGAGACAAACTCTAGCACAGCGCCACCTATTGGAAGTAGCGATCCTAAAAGTCACAAGTGGATTTTCAACAATCCTTTGCAATATGACTCAGGATATATAAGCCAGATCAGAATCCCAATTTGCAGACACGGTGTTTCGGGGTGCTTGCCCCTCGTCAGTGCAAAGTATGGGGGTGTCTGATCTGGCTCATGAGAAAGCTATGTGGGGACCACGGGGGAACACTATTCTCCTTAAGGAGACTTTGCAAGCCAGTCTGGCTGCCAGGTAAGGGGACTTATAGCTGCAATGCCCCTCTGGGAAATATTCAAATTGTCTCTCCAGTAAAGGAGACAAACTCTAGCACAGCGCCACCTATTGGAAGTAGCGATCCTAAAAGTCACAAGTGGATTTTCAACAATCCTTTGCAATATGACTCAGGATATATAAGCCAGATCAGAATCCCAATTTGCAGACACGGTGTTTCGGGGTGCTTGCCCCTCGTCAGTGCAAAGTATGGGGGTGTCTGATCTGGCTCATGAGAAAGCTATGTGGGGACCACGGGGGAACACTATTCTCCTTAAGGAGACTTTGCAAGCCAGTCTGGCTGCCAGGTAAGGGGACTTATAGCTGCAATGCCCCTCTGGGAAATATTCAAATTGTCTCTCCAGTAAAGGAGACAAACTCTAGCACAGCGCCACCTATTGGAAGTAGCGATCCTAAAAGTCACAAGTGGATTTTCAACAATCCTTTGCAATATGACTCAGGATATATAAGCCAGATCAGAATCCCAATTTGCAGACACGGTGTTTCGGGGTGCTTGCCCCTCGTCAGTGCAAAGTATGGGGGTGTCTGATCTGGCTCATGAGAAAGCTATGTGGGGACCACGGGGGAACACTATTCTCCTTAAGGAGACTTTGCAAGCCAGTCTGGCTGCCAGGTAAGGGGACTTATAGCTGCAATGCCCCTCTGGGAAATATTCAAATTGTCTCTCCAGTAAAGGAGACAAACTCTAGCACAGCGCCACCTATTGGAAGTAGCGATCCTAAAAGTCACAAGTGGATTTTCAACAATCCTTTGCAATATGACTCAGGATATATAAGCCAGATCAGAATCCCAATTTGCAGACACGGTGTTTCGGGGTGCTTGCCCCTCGTCAGTGCAAAGTATGGGGGTGTCTGATCTGGCTCATGAGAAAGCTATGTGGGGACCACGGGGGAACACTATTCTCCTTAAGGAGACTTTGCAAGCCAGTCTGGCTGCCAGGTAAGGGGACTTATAGCTGCAATGCCCCTCTGGGAAATATTCAAATTGTCTCTCCAGTAAAGGAGACAAACTCTAGCACAGCGCCACCTATTGGAAGTAGCGATCCTAAAAGTCACAAGTGGATTTTCAACAATCCTTTGCAATATGACTCAGGATATATAAGCCAGATCAGAATCCCAATTTGCAGACACGGTGTTTCGGGGTGCTTGCCCCTCGTCAGTGCAAAGTATGGGGGTGTCTGATCTGGCTCATGAGAAAGCTATGTGGGGACCACGGGAGAACACTATTCTCCTTAGGGAGACTTTGCAAGCCAGTCTGGCTGCCAGGATAAAGGACAGTAATTCTTCAACAAAGTTGCTGTGTCTGACACACTCAACAGCTCTTGTCTTTAAGAAGAAATTAACCGCCTGAATTCCTAGATCATGGGGGATAGAACTAATAAGTGCCTCAACATCAATAGAGGCCAAGATGGTATCAGAGCCTACACTGATGTCTTCTAGAATTTGTAAAAGATGAGGGGTATCCCGAACATAGGAAGGAAGAGAGGTAATAAATGGACGCAGCACTCTGTCCACATAGATACCAATATTCTGGGACAGAGAACTGATTCCTGCCACAATAGGCCTGCCCTTCAAGGTTTCAAGGCCCTTGTGCACCTTTGGTAGGGCATAGAAAACAGGAATCACAGGGCATCGTGGCATCAAGAACTCATATTCATTCACTGATATTAGATTATGTTGCTTGGCCTTACCAAGTATAGGGAGGAGGATGTCAGTATAGGTTTTGGTTGGATCATGAGATAAACGTTCATAGGTGTCCCTATCATTAAGCAGGGAGTGGCACATATCTACACTATGTTCCAAATTATTATGCAAAAAATATTTTTTCATATTTTCCCAAATTAACTTTATGAATTGCAGTCATTGTTATTTTCCGGTCATCTACTATTCGAGTATAATTGACATGTTTTTGATCAAACTGCCTATGAAAACAGTATATTTTTAAAAATAATATACACTCAAAATGCACTCAAAATGCATGTTCCAAATTATTATGCACAGCAGAGTTTTCAACCTTTTTATTTTTATTTTGAAAAACAAAATGGTCAATTGTGAAATTATAAGCATTATCAGCTTATTACAAAATGAAATCAAACAGTTTTCAAGTCAAAACTTAATTCTAGGTGCTGTTACATTTGCACATAGGACCCCTTGTTTGAAAGAAGCTTCTGAACTCTCTCGTCCCTTGAATTTGTCAGTTTTTGGATGGTTTGTGCTTCAATTGTTTTGCATGTGGACAGCATACCCTCCCAGAGCTGTTGCTTAGATGTGAACTGCCTCCCGCCATCATAGACACTCTTTTTGATGATGCTCTAGAGGTTCTCAATGGGGTTGAGGTCAGGCGAAGATGGTGGCCGCACCATAAGTTTGTCTTCGTTTATGCCCATAGCAGCCAGAGATGCAGATGTGTTATTTGCAGCATGAGACGGTGCATTATCATGCATGAAAATGATCTTGCTGCGGAATGCACGGTTCTTCCTCCTGAATCAAGGCAGGAAGTGCTGTTTTAGAAACTCCACATAGATTATGGAGGTCATCTTTACCCCTTCAGAGATCCTAAAGGGGCCGACAATCTCTCTTCCCATGATTCCAGCCCAAAACGTTACTTCACCTCCTCCTTGTTGGCGCCTTAGCCGTGTTTTCATGGGGTGTCCATCAACCAGCCATCCTCCACTCCATCCATCTGGACCATCGAGCGTTGCATGGCACTCATCGGTGAACAAAACAGTTTGGAAGTCAGTCTTCATGTATCGTTTGGCCCACTGGAGCCGTTTCTTCTGCTTGTGTGCAGTGGATAGAGGTCGTCGACAGGATGGCTTTTGCACAGTTGCAAACCTCTGAAGGACCCTGCATCTTGTTGTTCGGGGGACGTTGGAGGCACCAGCAGCCTCAAAAACTTGTCTGCTGCTATGACAAGGCATTTTAGCAGCTGCTCTTTTAACCTGACGCAATTGCCTGTTGGAAAGAGTCCTCAATTTTTCCTTATCAGCACGCACACGTGTGTGCTGTGAATCAGCTACATACTTCTTGATTTTGCGATGATCACGATGAAGTGTCTTGGCAATGTTGATTGTAGTCATGCCTTGATCTAAATACTCCACAATTTGTTGCTTCTCAGCAGCCGACACATCCTTTTTCTTTCCCATTTTGGCAAAAAATGTAGGCTGCTTAATAATGTGGAACATCCTTCTTAAGTAGTCTTGCCTTTACTTGGACACACCTGCCAAACTAATGTGCAAACTAATGTATCTGCAATTGCTTTCAGTGATATAAAGAGCCCTGACACACATCACCATCAATGAGTTTACATGGCAAACAAAAAATGTCTAACCTTATCACTCATAAACTCTTTTTGCATAATAATTTGGAACACAGTGTAGATATTTAGGGTGATTCAGGACCACAAGGTTTCCACCCTTATCAGATTGCTTGATTATGAGATTATCATCCTTGGACAGTCGATCAAGTGCTAATAATTCTTCTTTTGTCAGGTTACAACCATGACCAAGAAGAGACTGTGGAATCCTCATAAGGTCATCCTGCACCAATCTCAGAAAGATATCAACACTTGTGCAGCTATGAACAGGTGGGGATTTTTTACTAGGTGTCTTCAAATTAGTGAAGGGACCATCGCCCCTCCTTCTGGTGCCCTCTCTCAAGAGATCAGTAAGGGACTGGAAACACTCATAGTCCTCCTCTAGAATGCCCAAGGTCTTACACTGCTCTTGGGTATTATGTTCAAAAAATAATTTCCATTTCAGCTTTCTGCCGAACAACTACAAATCCCTGATACAATCAAAACTATTTGAGGGTATAAAATTAAGGCCCTTAGATAGAACCGCATAGTCATCACATGTAAGGGGGAAATCAGATAGATTTAGAATCTGCCCCTGGCCTGATGTGCTCTTGTATGTGGATAGTACCCCCCCATGTGTCTCTGTTCCAAAAAAGAACCAGAGGGACCAGAAGATAAGTGAGGGGGTCCATGATAAACAAAATGACCCTCCCTCCTATTTCTCTGGTTTTTTGGGCCTTGCCATGTATGTGGAATGCGGTTAATTGGTTCAGTGGAATTAACACTGACCCCAGGTCTTTCAGAGTCAGACGTGTCCAGATCAGAGGAGGACACCACTGATGGTTGTCTATTCAGAGGTTGATATGCCTTGTCTTCCTTAAATTCCGCTAAATCTCTTACAAATTGAGAGTGCTTTCTTTCTTTGAGATTATTCTGAAACCGTTTAATAGAGGTCTGTAACAAACCCTCTCTTCTAATAAAATCAGGGTCACTTTTAAACCTCAGGATATTGTCAATTCCTGTGTTTAAGACAACAGTAGACTCTGCAAAAAGTTTTTTCTCCTCTTCTAGCAATAAATTCATGAGCCTCAGGGAGGAGGCCACAGACTCTTTGCGCCAGAGGCTTAAAAAACTATCCGAGGCTGTTCTGGGGGATGGGTGGATATTAATCCTCAGTCCCCTCGGGACTATCGGGTGTTTGAGATAATTCTCCAACCCCTTAATCTCCCACCAAGAACGTATGTTATTTTTATAATTGGTCAGTAGTTCCTTAAAAGAGTCTTTAAGTGTAGCTCCTGTACTCCCTTCAGAAAACTCACCAGTGGAAAATACTTGGCTGGCTTCCTCAGCCCAAGAAGCTGTATTAACAGGCCCTGTTAAAAATCCTGCCATACTTTAGAAATATAACAATGAATTAGTATTATTTGGACTCCAGGTCCCGGGAATACTATGTTCACAAGAGAAATTATTCATTTATTCCCATATAAAATTTTTATTGAATATAAAATATCACACCACCAGTGTATAATACACAATTATTAACCATAAAGGAGGTCAATTCTGTATAAATAACAAGGTTATAACAATAACAAAACAATATGAAGTACTTGCCCATTGAAAGTATAATGTCAGATATGAGGGTCCATGGCGCCAACACCGTCAAGATCAGCAGTGGTACAGACAATGCTGCTTAGATGAACACCACCACGGTCCACAGGGCCGTCATGGAGCTGCATATCAGTATGAGGTTTAAATAGCCCGCAGTCCTGCAATCAGCTGTGGGCCATTCAATCAATCACGCAGCGCCATCAGCACCGTTGGCGCGCATACCTAGTACACCGTTGTCAGTGCGCACGTGCGGTACGGAGGCGCAGCAGGGACATGTAGAGAAATACAAAGGTACCAAATAATACAGCACATGCGCGAGATCCCGATGGATGCAACACACATCGCTAAAAGCAAGGGTCCCATGACATGGAAGGGGGGCGTGATACAGAAAATCCTGCGCATGCGCAGTGGTAAGCAAGCAGGACTTAGATTTTTCATCACACAAATCACATATGCGCTGGTAAAGTAAAAATGCCAATTATTACATAGGCACAATAGATTTCACAGCGCTATGAAGACAATGGCATAGCATCCAGGGATCTCACACTTACAACGCTACTTATATCATAGAATAATTAATCATTATAGTTTAGTATAGATACAAAATGACCTTGTATTGCAGTCCCAACACAAGACAATATAGTAGGCAATAAAGCATTATGTAGAGATTAAATATATATAATACATGATTCTCTACCGTCCTCATGTTATCCCAAGGGCAAAGAAACAATACAAAAATAGTGCCCAATAATATGGGCTATTCCCCTAGGGGAAAATTTCTTCCAAAGTTAGCATCATGGATTTACAGAACAATAGGGGGTCCCTTACAAAGCTAAGTGGGGAGGAAGCAGTTATAAGAGATGAGCAGCTCTTAGGGTATGTGCGCACGTTGCTTTTTACCTGCTTTTTTGCTGCTTTTTCTTCTGCGCTGTTTAATGCCAAAATGGATGTGTTCTTCTATTCAAGCAAAGTCTATGGGAATTTGGGTTTCTTGTTCACACTATGTTGTTCAAAATGCTGCCTTTTTGTGGCAGAACTTTGGTCAAAAACTCAGCTTTGCAATGCAAAACCCAAATGGCAAAAACAATTGACATGTTGCTTCTTTGAAAAGCTGAGTTTTTGACCAAAGTTCTGCCACAAAAAGGCAGCATTTTGAACAACATAGTGTGAACAAGAAACCCAAATTCCCATAGACTTTGCTTGAATAGAAGAACACATCCATTTTGGCATTAAACAGCGCAGAAGAAAAAGCAGCAAAAAAGCAGGTAAAAAGCAGGTAAAAAGCAACGTGCGCACATACCCTTATAACTGCTTCCTCCCCACTTAGCTTTGTAAGGGACCCCTATTGTTCTGTAAATCCATGATGCTAACTTTGGAAGAAATTTTCCTCTAGGGGAATAGCCCATATTATTGGGCACTACTTTTGTATTGTTTCTTTGCCCTTGGGATAACATGAGGACGGTAGAGAATCATGTATTATATATATTTAATCTCTACATAATGCTTTATTGCCTACTATATTGTCTTGTGTTGGGACTGCAATACAATGTCATTTTGTATCTATACTAAACTATTATGATTGATTATTCTATGATATAAGTAGCGTTGTAAGTGTGAGATCCCTGGATGCTATGCCTATGTCTTCATAGCGCTGTGAAATCTATTGTGCCTATGTAATAATTGGCATTTTTACTTTACCAGCGCATAGGTGATTTGTGTGATGAAAAATCTAAGTCCTGCTTGTTTACCACTGCGCATGCGCAGGATTTTCTGTATCACGCCCCCCTTCCATGTCATGTGACCCTTGCTTTTAGCGATGAGTGTTGCATCCATCGGGATCTCGCGCATGCGCTGTATTATTTGGCACCTTTGTATTTCTCTACATGTCCCTGCTGCGCCTCCGTACTGCACGTGCGCACTGACAACGGTGTACTGGGTATGCGCGCCCACGGTGCTGACGGCGCTGCGTGATTGATTGAATGGCCCGCAGCTGATTGCAGGACTGCGGGCTATTTAAACCTCATACTGATATGCAGCTCCATGACGCCCTTGTGAACCGTGGTGGTGTTCATCTACACACCATTGTCTGTACCACTGCTGATCTTGACGGTGTTGGCGCCATGGACCTGCATATCTGACATTATACTTTCAATGGGCAAGTACTTCATATTGTTTTGCACTCCTTCATCTTTATGCCACATGTGGTGTAGATCTTACTATGGACTGTCTGTATATACTGCATTTATTGTTTGATCTCTGATAGACTGTATTTACCTTATAGCCTCCTGATGAACCACGTTTATGTGGGGAAACGCGTCGAGGTGGAGACTTGAATTTAAAATCTATGATGGCTGATGGTTCACTTTGTTAAAAGGACACCTGGACAGTATCAGTTTATAGCCACCTGGACTTGTATGGACTACATTACTCTAGTGATCTTCCATTATATGGCGCTGCCTGAACAAACAATTACAGTCCTTAAGTTAAGTTTGGCTAACGGTGTGATCCTCTATATGTGAACTTCATGATAAATTTATATGTATTGTGTCAGGCTCTATATTCTTTGTATGCCTTGTTATTTATGCAGAATTGACCTCCTTTATGGTTAATAATTGTGTATTATACACTGGTGGTGTGATATTTTATATCCAATAAAAGTTTTATATGGGAATAAATTAATAATTTCTCATGATGTTCCCTGTAACTAGAAAGCGATGTGCCCGCCTAAGGCAAGATGTAACAAGTAAATAAATGCTTGTGTTCAGAAGAGACTGTCAGTGTGTGGTGTTTTGTTGACACTGGGGCCTGCTGCAGATGGTAGTTCGGAAGTGGCCCAGAAGAAATGAGAAACTGCTTCCCCTGCGTTAGAGAATCGGTGCACAGAAGTAACTCAGGGATGTGCTACAGCCCAAAGGCAGCATCTGCCACAACTGCCGAAGCACCCCACCGCCCATCTAACATTTGGCGTATTCGGCAGGAAGGACTTCCGTGTCCTGGCCCTGCTTGCAGGGCAAAGACTAAGTGGTGTGCTGCCGCCAGAGTGCGGCTGAAGATAACTAAAATGGCCGCCGAAGTGAGGCTGAATAGAATTAAAATGGTCGCCGCAGTATGGGAGAAGAAGCAGGCCTATTATGTGCATCTCCGCAGTGCTGCAGCGTGAAAATGTGGCCAGCCAACGAGGGTGGGGCCAAGAAAACATTGCCACCTGAAACTGTTTAGGGAGGTGCGACGGGCGGAGGCTGGAAGAAAATGGGTGCAGCTGCTGGAAGAGGCCCCACCCTGGAAGGTGTGGCCCACAAGAAGAGGACTCCCTCAGGAGACTGAGCTGATGCCATTGTTGGTGTGTCGTCGAGAGAGAATGAAACGGCTCCAGGAGAATCATGGTGGGAAAGAAAGGTCAGCGTCTGGCTTCCCATCGGTGAGTGTGGCCTGGAAAAGGTGACTGCTGCTGCAAGAGGTGTCACTGCAGCCAGGTGGCCTGTTGGAGTTTGAGGTCCCTTGGCAATATTGGATTCATGGACCGGAGTCACTGACAGCCAAGATGTATGTGAGAGCGGCTGCAGTGTAAAGCACAGTGTAAAGCTGGACTCAGTGACTCTAAGCCCTTGTTGTGACTGTTGCACCTGGAGAAGAGGAATTGTTCTGCGTTTCTGAGGGCTGTAGCAGATGACTGCTGTGAGTACGTCTAACAATGACTGAAGTCTGTGTTGTTTTCCCCCACTGTTTTAAGTTCTAAGGGTCTGTTCCGCGTCCCTCAGGGTGAGAGGCCAGGAGGCCTTGTGTTCTCTTTGTTTTCTTTGGGCCAGAGAAGGGGTCGAAGATGTTTTTATTTTTTTTTCTCCTCCCAGTTCCATTGTTCCTGTTGTACCCCCCTCTGCTGGAATATCGGGACTGCTCCTTTAAGTCTTATGGAATGTCATCTGCAACATGTTTGCTGTGTCCCTTTATCCTGTGCCCTATGGAACTGTGACTCTGCCCGCTGGGCAATACTGTGCAAGTGAGGAGAATGCTAAGTGTAAAGGAGGGAAGGGGGAAAAACCGAAGGGATAGTCGGGCAGGGACTGTGGATTTCTGGACCTGCCGGGTCCTGCTGAACAAGAAGTTCTTAGAACTGTGAAAGCCCGCATACATAACAAACCATTTTGGTTGCCGTTGATTTTTCCATTTTTTTTTTGCGGTCACCGTACCTGTTTGCAACGTTTTAAGGACTGTGCAAAAGAGAAGTGGACTCAATGCATCTGAGCCTCCTGTGAATGTTTTTGTTATTGTTCTAATGGTCAGGTGAATCGACTCACCGGATGTGAGCCCCTGAGGGCTCTAACAGGGCCACGGGCCTGAAGTGTTGCCGGGTCGACTCTATGGATCACGGCAGCAGCTGGAGTTTTAGGAAAATAAATGTTTTATGAGAAGTGTGATGTTAGAGAGTGTTTTATTGCGAGTATTTTGCAGAGAATGTAATTGTATTGCCGTGTGGATTGTGTTTTTGCTTTTGGTGTTTTGCAGATCTGAAGCATGCTTGTCCAGGTGGCCAAGCTTAAAGGAGGGAGGAGTGTAAGGGGGGGTGCAGGGCTCAGACCACCCCAGACCTGCAAACCGGCAATATACTGTATGTTGTTCTGGTATAGTATGTATTATTGGTAAACGGCCACTAGGTGGCCACAGTGTGTAAGCTGCTTCCTTGGTACTCCCAGGCTAGAGGGAGTTAGTGAAGGGGAGGGGCTTAGTTTGAAAAAGAGCAGTTAGGAAGTCAGTGTGAGGAGAGTCCCTGAGGGTGAGGAGCAGACTACGTCTGTAGGAGGCATGGTGGAGTAAAAGCCCCAATAATTTTAATTTGGCTTGACCTTGTGGGTCGAATCCAGGACACGCAGTGCAGCCCAGGTGGTGGCCATTCCTGGTGGAGACCTAACGAATCCCCTCAGTCAGCGAAAGGTCAGTGGGCCCTTGAGAGAGGAGTAGGCCCTGACTAACCGGAAATACGGTTGAGTCTGCCGTGGATAGTGAAGCTGAAGGGGAGGATGAAGAGCTTAGGGACCCCAACGGAAGCCCAAGTACCAGGGAAGTGGTCGACCAGAAAAATGTACAAATTAAGAGTGGCTCTGGTTGCTAATATCAACGACCGAAGAGGAAAGCCAGAGCGTATGTCCAAAGAATGGTATTTATTAAGGATGATGTTCCCTGTAACTAGAAAGCAATGTGCCCGCCTAAGGCAAGATGTAACAAGTAAACAAATGCGTGTGTTCAGAAGAGACTGTCAGTGTATGGTGTTTGGGGACCCTGGGGCCTGCTGAAGACGCCAGTTGGGAAGTTAGGAAGTGGCCTAGAAGAAACGAGAAACAGTCCTTGCCTAAGGTCGTATACTAAGTGCCCGACACCACAAGTTCCAGCAACCCTTCCCCTGCATTAGAGAGGCGGTGGTGGTGCACAGAAGTGACTCAGGGCTGTGCTTGCATGTAAAGCACACAAATAGAAAAAAGAAGAAAAAAAACATTTGGTGCGACAATTCACAAAATGACATATTTTGTATTCTTTATTGGCGACATTACTAATTGTCGCACCCAAGGGGTGGTTTATAAAGCAACCTGCGAGTGTGGGAAAGAATATATTGGAAAAACTATTCAGGAATTCAGATGGAGAGTGGGAGAGCACCTGGGTGACATTGAGCACCATAGGGACACCACCTTGGCAAGGCATGTGGTTGAGAAACATGGTGGTGACGTGAAGGTTCTGCGCTTTACAGGCATTGATGTTGTCCGGACATGAAAAAGAGGAAGAAATTCGGACAAATTGGTGGTACAGAGCGAGACTAAGTGGATATTTAGAATAGAAACTGTTGTGAATACATTTTCCAGTTTGGGGCTCCCTCTTGTGGTCAGTGCTGGTAGTGCAGTTGACTTGTGGAATGAGAGCCACACACCTGTAGAGGACTGGAAATCAGGCCTTTCAGATTGGGACTATATAACTGAGAAGTTTTCTCCTGTTACTTGCCGGTGCTCAATTGTTTTCCTGTGTGTTTAGGACATTCTGAAACTAGCCCTGCTCTCTACCAGAACTCCTCTCAAGATAAGTTGGTCTTTGTACCTCTGCTTATTGTTTCCACTTTCTTGTTGTTTTTTCTTTTTTGATACTATTGCTTGACTCCTATTTTGCCTGTGTGGAGTTCCTGGTGGAATTGGATCATTCCTTGCTGGGAGTGTTTGTATATTTACCTCCATGATTCTGCAATATATTGTGTTTTGTCATGCTTGGTATTAAATTCAGTCCCTCATCTATATTCGTGTTTTTGGATCCCAGTAACATCAGAGTACTGATATAGTGGGGGAGAGCCCGTGTGGTCTCAGGGTTTTTTCATGTCAGGCATGCTGAGATTTTTTAGGATTTTTACAGTTGCAGAAAGTGCTCTTTCCTATCCTTTCCTGATGTGGTATGGGGACGTAGGTGTTTGGCCGGAGCCGTGTTTAAGTTCGTGACGCCACCCACGGGATGTGGTAAAGGTGGACACCACCGCTGCTGTTACGGGGCACCCGGGGGAGATGGTATGCAGCAAGTTGTTAACCCCTCCGTGGGCAGGGATGGTGGCCCTGGGACCCATTGGGGAGTGTATGACAGTGCAGGGAGATGGGTGGCCGGAGGGCACTGATGTACTCACTATTATAATGAAGCACTCGAGTCTCTGGTAAACCAAGGTGATGGTGGTCGGTGCCCACAGCCGGCTACAGTCTGGTCCCCCCACCTGGTTGGTGGTCACTGCCTTTCTCCTGCACCTGTTTGTGATGTTGGACTACCTGCGCTTGCAACTACAGGAGTCCGCTCCCCGGCTTGTGGTTGTCTAAGGAGCCCTTTGCCCGCAGACGCTGGCCCGTGGGATCTCTGAGCCATGGCGGTGGCGTTCTATCCACCTCATTGGGCTATTGTCTTCAGTCGGGACTTTGGGTGGGAAAGGACCTATAGTCCTGGCCACAATCCATTAATTAGCTAGCCCCCAGTCGCTTCTGGACCTAGCTTCAGGGTCTGAGTACCCCCTCTGGTGCTCCGGTTTTCTGATTCTGTTCCTCGGGTCGGTACCGGTGGGCCACTACCCTGTCCCGGTCCACCACGGTTCCACCGAGCCGTCTTCCCGGCTCCTGCAGGCAGAGGCCTCCATCTGCCTCCTAGCCAAAGGTGCCCGGGCTCCTACCATGGCACCTGTCAGTCTGCCACAGGCCTGTCACACAGGCCTGACCTCCTCCACTGAACTCTCAAACTGATCTGCTCAAACTCTACTGACTCTCTTTTCCCGCCTCAGGCCATCCGAACTCCTCGGTGGGCGTGTCTAACTGCCTGGCTCTACCCCCTGGTGTGCCCATCAAGCACTGAGGGTGGTAACTAGGGTTTTAAATGTTTGGCTGCTGTTACCTATGAGGGACAGGTGTAATGCAGGGGCTCTATCTGTGACTACCTGGCTGGCCAAGGCGTCACACTCCCCCTTGGTTAACCACAGACTGTCCGCGGGCTGTCCGATGACCACCGGTTTATTTTTGCTTTAACTGGAAAAAGATAAGAAAACATATTACAAGTATAATAACATTTGTACAATTTTAAGTATTTTTGGTTTTCTTCCCTTGCGGGAGACATGTTACTTTAACGTTGCATTATTAAAACACATTGTTTTTTATTAACCGGGAACGGGACAGGACTGGGTCCTTTCCATTTTGCCCACCCAAGCAAACCTAAACCTTGATGCTGCCTCTAAAAACAGGTCAGCACCCCTTTTCCCCAGTCCAGGAAACGGGTTCGGGTCCGGGTGTTGCCCACACGGGCCGGGTAATAGGTTCCTTACCCGGCAGTCTCTCAGAGTCCTCACATCCAGGGACCCCTGGCCCGGAGGGTCGTCACCGGTTTCTTTGGTGACAGGGCCTCGGCCATCGCATTCCCGCAGGCCCTTCCTCCATCCTGCCTCTCCGGAGGCTGCAGGACATGAAAATGTTGGTCCAGGGACTATTTACAAGGCCCAAAAGTTTTTGGGTGGCCTGCAAGTTCTCGGCCTTTTCTCTATATCTTTAACTTTTTGGAACTAGAATATTAACTTGGTCCCAAAGGGGACGGGCAGTATGGTAGCCGGGAACCGCTACCACTTAATCAACACTCTTAATCTGGTGAGCTTACGGGTCTCCAGTACCACCTCCACATGGTATACTGCTCTGGACTCCGATGGTAGCTCGCTGCAGGTGATCTTTTCTCCATATAAATGCAGGCATGCACATCCGCTTTACACTTTCCTCGGGCAACAATCTCCCTGCGCAGCTGCTGTCTTCCGCTCCCAATATCGAGCGCCGGTTCTGCGCTCTGCTCCCCTCTGCACAGGGGTATGGACCATTCGGATGCCCCCACTGCCGGTTACGACCGGGCTCACATGAAGTGGAAGATAGCTCCGTGGATCCGCGGCCTGCTCTGCCGCCTTGCAGATGCCGGTGACTTCCAGACAGGCGTCGCCTCCTCCGGGATCAGGGATGATGTCATCTCTGGTGCGGCCGGGTGGACTGCCGGGGCCGGGACCGACGTCATCGGGGTCTTGGCTCTTCGCGGGGCTGCTACGGGTGCCGGAGCGGTGGTGTGCTCCAGGCCCGAGGGCTCAGTCGTTGGGTCCTCGCAGGCGGACGGAATGGAACCCGCTGCCGTTGCTGGTGGCAGCGGACCGAGCGGGGTGTCAGCTACAGGCACGGGCAGCGAGGGAGGCGGCGTGCCAGACGGGGGCAGACCAGGCTCCTCAGCCTGATCGGCCGGTCCCCGGGGGACATAGGGGCGTGGGTCGCTTACCCACTCCTCCGAGGTTGCCTCCACTTTGCGGGCCCAAATGGCTGCAGCCAGTGCCCACATCTCAGCCGTCTATCTCTTCATCAGGTAAGCAGCCTGGGCCTGGATCCTCCAACACATCCTGCCACGTTGGTGTCCAGGAACGGGTTTCGGCAGAGTCCTGGCGTCCCTGCACTTAACAGCGTTAGTTACAGGCCACTTATCTTCACCCGTTCCCCCTTGGTCTTTTCGCGGCACTCCTCTCTCCGGCCGGCAAGTTCCATTTTTCAACTTCCGGATCTGCTTTACGGCCGTTTTCCCAGGGGGCGAGGCTTCAGCTTTCGCGTCCTTTTTGTTGGGAAGAAGACTCTGGTGGGAATCTTCACGCCAAACAATTGCGGCAAGATGGCTGACTTTGAAAATGTTGCAACGGGTCCCCGCTAACGTCTCTACAAGGCGCGCTTAAACAAGGTAAGTGGATGGGTAAGTATCCTGTTTGTGATGCCAGAAATTGGAGGTGTACCGCCCCATGCTCAGCGGCAGCCAAGCCGCTTGGATCCGGACCATCTGTGTGTGGCTCGAGGGTCTCCGGACCCGGTGATCCTGCGGTCGCTCCAACCAAAAAGGGGAGTTTGTTGTATGGGGACGTAGGTGTACGGCCGGAGCCGTGTTTAAGTTTGTGACGCCACCCATGGGATGTGGTGAAGGTGGACACCACCGCTGCTGTTATGGGGCACCCAGGGGAGATGGTATGCAGCAAGTTGTTAACCCCTCCGTGGGCAGGGATGGTGGCCCCGGGACCCGTTGGGAAGTGTTTGGCGGTGCAGGGAGATGGGCTGCCGGAGGGCACTGATGTACTCACTATTATAATGAAGCACTCGAGTCTCTGGTAAACAAGGTGATGGTGGTGGGTGCTCGCAGCCGGCTGCAGTCTGGTTCCCCACCCGGTTGTAGTCTCTGCCTTTCTCCTGCACTTGTTTGTGATGTTGGACTACCTGCGCTTGCAACTACAGGAGTCCGCTCCTCGGCTTGTGGTTGTCTAAGGAGCCTTTTGCCCGCGGATGCTGGCCCGTGGGATCTCTGAGCCGTGGCGGTGGCGTTCCATGCCCCTCGTTGGGCTGTTGTCTTCAGTCGGGACTTTGGGTGGGAAAGGACCTATAGTCCTGGCCGCAATCAGTTAATTTAGCTAGCCCCCAGTCGCTTCTGGACCTAGCTTCAGGGTCTGAGTACCCCCTCTGGTGCTCCAGTTTCCGATTTGGTTTCTCGAATCGGTATCGGCGGGCCACTACCCTGTCCCGGTCCACCACGGTTCCACCGAGCCGTCTTACCGGCTCCTGCAGGCACTGAACTCTCAAACTGATCTGCTCAAACTCTACTGACTCTGTCTTTTCCCGCCTCAGGCCATCTGAACTCCTCGGTGGGTGTGTCCAACCACCTGACTCCGCCCACTGGTGTGTCATCAAGCACTGAGGGTGGTGACTAGGGTTTTAAATGTTTGGCTGCTGTTACCTATGAGGGCCAGGTGTAATGCAGGGGCTCTATCTGTGACTACCTGGCTGGCCAGGGCGTCACATATGCACAATACCAAACACATTGTTTTGTTTGTCACAGGTAAAAGCTATGACATAAAATCATTAATTCATTGCAGCACAACTGTGTGTTGTATATCTAATTTCATGCAACATATGCAAAAAATAATATATTGTAAGTACACTATGAGGCGACATATCTCTGAACATGTTTACGATGCAGGAAATGTAACTACAAGCAGCCTGTCAGGGGCTTCACAGCATTTTTTAAAGCAGGGGTGGGAACCGTTTTATTGCCGGGGCCATTTGGAATCTTCTACAGAACTTCGGGGGCCGCACCAAATTATCAACTTGAAAACTATCCTGCTACATTTGGTCAAACATTTAATTAACTCATCCCTACTGTGGTAGCCGGGGCTGCTTCTCTTTGGTGCGACTGTGATGTTCGGTGATATTGATCATGTTGTTTCTCACAACTGCTTTTCCAGGTTTGTCTCGGTCTGGAGAGGCTGGGGGCATATACATCACAGGAGACACTGGGGCATATACACCACAGGAAACACTGGGGTACACGTCACAGGAAAGGCTGCGTCATATAAATCCCAGGAGAGGCTGGGGCATATACATCACAGGAGAGGCTGGGGCATACACCTCAGAGGAGAGGCTGGGGGCGTATATATCACAGGAGGAGATGCTGAGCACGGACAGCAATAGGTGGCAGCACTGACAGAACTAGGAGGCAGCACGGAGAGCAATAGTTGGCAGCATGACAGCACTAGGAGGCAGCAGAGAGAGCACTGTGGCAGCATGGAGAGCAATAGGTGGCAGCATGGACAGCACTAGGAGGCAGCAGGGAGAGCACTATTTGACAGCACGGAGAGCAATAGGTGTCAGCATGGACAGCACTAGGAGGCAGCAAGGAGAGCACTATGTGGCAGCACTGACAGCATTAGAAGGCTGCACGGGTTACACAGCACTGAGGGGGTACACAGCACTTGGGGCTACACATAGTACTAGGGGGTACACAGCACTGGACAGGGGGGGCAGCAATGGGTTGCATACTCACAGTACTGGTGTGGGGGAGGAGGAGTCACACAGCACAGGTCCGGGAGGCATGTACAGCAGGGAGGCATCAGCTGCACCTCTTCTTCTGTGACAGGAGCACAGTGCGCTGCTTACCCCACCCACAAGGTAAGCCCTGAGCACGCCAGGATTGAGCTTAAAATGTACGGGCTGCAGTCAGGTCCCAAAAATAGCTCGTACATTCTAGTACGGGCTGCAATCAGGATCTGGAAGAAGCCCGTACATTCTAGAATTTACCCAGAGTGTGTGTGTGTGTGTGTGTGCGCTTCCTCTAATCACGCACTGGGATTTAAAGGGCCGGCGGCCGGCAAAAGCGCGGCTGCCGCTCCAGCACTGTAATTCCCTGGAATGTGCCAAGGGGCCGCAGAAAAAGTAATCGCGGGCCACAAATGGCCCATGGGCCAGAGGTTCCCCACCCCTGTTTTAAAGGAACATAATGGAGATTGTAGTAGTCTGTCAGCGCTATAGAAAGGGTTAACCTCCCCAAAAGAGGTGGTGATATTAATAAGATTCGACGTTAGAAAGAAGCAAAGTGGATTTATTATATGAATACTAGACATCCAGAGGGTATGAACTTGAAAAATGATTTATTATATTTATATTGAATATCATATTAGTTCTCTGTGACATATAATTGATTTGTTGGTTTTCTAAAAAAGTGATGTAATTTCCTGCCTTCTTAAGTGAGACACAGGTGGTTCTTTGAGATGGACTGTGAATAAGAAAGCAATTCCGAAATGCATCTTTTTGTCCTTTTAAATGAGTTTTAACATGGATTAAAAAAGATTTATTTTTATTTTTGGATGTCGTGCTGGATCTGTTTGTTGTTCCTAGTGTCGTGGCCAAGGTTTACCTTCTGTGCACCGTCCTAATGAACTTCCATCTATATACGGTGTGCTGGAATTGAGAAGTTTTTCCTCCCTTTGTTTCCTTCTTCCCTGGGCATAAGTATGGTGTTGGATTGTGAATACTGCCCCGGACATCAGTATGGTGTTGGTTTGTGAATACTTCCCCAGGCATAAGTGTGGTGTTGGATTATGTATACTTCCTCGGGCATAAGTATGGTGTTGGATTATGTATACTTCCTCAGGCATAAGTATGGTGTTGGATTGTGAATTCTTTCCCGGGCATAAGTATGGTGCTGGATTATGTATACTTCCTGGGACATAAGTTTGGTGTAGGATTGTGAATACTTCATATCAGGCATGTGCAATATGGAGCGTGCGTATTATGCGTTCCAGGGAAGGGGATCCGGACGACGCAAGAGGTACATCCGGTGATGTAAGCGGATGTCAGCACTCTGGCAGGTTATCCCTGGTGGGGGATGGGACGCATACTTTTGGCACTGTTACATGAGAACCGGATGACTCAGCAGACATTTCCTGTGGTTAGGGGAGTACTTTAATATACAGTACAGACCAAAAGTTTGGACATACTTTCTCATTCAAAGAGTTTTCTTTATTTTCATGTCTCTGATAATTGTAGAAGGCATCAAAACTATGAATTAAAGGCTGCTTTACACGAGTCAATCCATCGTGCGATTTATTTGGCAAAGTCTTTTTTTTTTTTTTTGGTTTGTATCGCTGATAGGTAGTTGTCCATGTGTCACACGTTGAGTGTTGTCAAACGACCACAAAGCGCTCATCGATATATTGATTGGCCATGGCGGACGTCCAAAAGGCTTCACACATGTTTTCCTTTGGTCAATCTCTTTTCTGTATGGGCGTAATTAGGCAAACTATACAGCCCTCCGTGACGTTGTCTGGATTGTTGCACGCCCTGAATTCTTCTGACCTGCTCAATCCAGTTCTGCTAATGTGGTTGATTGGTTATATCCCATATATATTGTTTCTCTTCTGCGTCTGTCTTTGTTGCCTCGTGTGTCCTTAGCATCAATCTTGTTTGTTGTTTGTGGTTTGGTTTATGTCGATTTCATAGTATCTATCTTCCAAAGGTGGGTTAAATTTGGTTTTGTATGGTTTATTTATTGTGTCATTTAGCCGTTCACAATGAATAATGCACTATAAAACACTGTGCATGACGCCAAGGCTGAATGTTCACACATCATGACTACAGCTCCGTATTTTATAACAGTAATAACCAATCAAAACGCATCTGCTACAACCAATCCAATTAGATTAGGCGTGATTATTTAAAACCACAAATACGCCCTGAACGTTTACTGACGTCACAAACAACTACGAGGATGGCCGATTACACGGTGTCACACTTTGCAATGTGTCGTTCATTAAGACTAAACTGAACGATTTTATGGAATTAAACGATGAGTACACGATGGCCGAATTTCAAACGATTAGGCATCGGTTGGACTCGCAAGGAGCTGTCACATGAGGAGATGTCGTTACGAATGACGGAAGTGCGTCACAAAATCCGTGACCCCAACGATGCATCGCACAATATATCGACTCGTGTAAAGCAGCCTTTACACATGTGGAATGAAATACTTAACAAAAAAAATGTGAAACTGAAAATGTCTTATATTCTAGTTTCTTCAAAGTAGCCACCTTTTGCTTTCCTTACTACTTTGCACACTCTTGTATTATTTAAACAGGAGAACAATATAGGGAAACTGATGACCCATATAATCAATTAGAGTATAACAAAACTCCAGAAGATGTCCAATTTTTGGTAAAATATCAAAAATCTTTATTACACACAAAAGACTAAAATTTCACACCAAAAGACAAAAGTAAGGTAGTAATAATATAAGTTGAGGAGTAGAGTGTTCCAGATATAGATATCTGTTAGATGCAGGTCAAGACAGGGAATCATTGCACGTAAGTGCAGAAGATATTAAAGGTGGGTGCTGGAGAGATCACTACATGCAACTAAATAGAAATATAGAATTATTCTACAAGGCAGTGAGATTCCAAATGGAAAAAAAACCCCATCATATGCTAATATAAAATGCACAGTGCATTCATTGCATGGAGTGACAGTTTCCAGCATCACACATCATATATATTAAGTACATACCAAGTGCTTACCCATCTTAACCACAAGAAACAGATAACGAATGAGCCCCAACGCATTTCGTGGTCTTCCTGGGGGGCTGCGACATCGTGTGGAGCAGGATAAAGATTTTTATATTAAAAGGGATGACTTTAAACCAATGTGGTCGCGTGCGGGGCGGGACCCACCACAAAAGCTCCGGCGTCGGGCGTTCCCGGAAATGACTTGGGCATTACAGTGTCGTCACACTATGCCAGCCCCATCCCATTTCAGGACGCCGTCACCACAGAACTTACGTCAGTGGATGCCACCGCGCACGCGTGCCTCGGATGCAGCCATCTTAGAAAGGGGCAAAGGTAAGGGCAATGAGTAGAGAGTAATAAGAATGCCATCAATAACATAAAAAGTGACATCGCGCATACATAGCGCAAATGGCACCATCTCAATAGTAAAATCGATAGCATTAATTAGTCTCCAATCAAATATGATAAATACAATGGAAATATGTAGCAGGATACCTGCGCCTGCGCATTACAGGCGCTGCCATCTTGTAAATCAAGAGAAGGGGAATAAAAATAATTTAACCCATAAGGTATTGGTGATCATTCAATAGTCCAAAAATACCATATTAGTACATTATAAATACAAATGTCAGAGAAAATCTATAAATCGCTATGGGGACATGTAATTACATAAATGACAAAGATAACACAGTGATGTCATTTCTGGATGCCTGCTCCCACCAATGAGGGAAAACAGGCATACAGGAATGTATGCTCACTGTTCAGAGCAAAGTATATAAATATATATGTACCAAAATCCCATAGTTCATGATCCAGACATATATTATTCCCAATTGAGAGTAAAAAGCAACAAGGTATACAATCAGATTAACATTTCTGCATATACAGTATACAGTAAACATGAAAAAGGAAGCTGCTCCCCTAAAAGGCCGTCGTATACAAATGGAAAATGATTACATCCAAAATGAGGTTCATCATCAAGGGGTTAGTCATCCAAAATCTCCGGCTCATACACTTGAGCATAACTGGATCATAAATGATAAAAAAGACATACAAAAAACACACCATTAAAATCTGAAAGAGAACACATAAAATGTATATTTAAAAATTACAGCCACCGCTATCATAAGAAAGGTGAAAAGGAGAGTTTTTCATTAAGGCCCTCTGGTGACATGGTGCCCAAAGTCACGATCCAGCGGCATTCCAATCGTGCCAGGGCCTGTTTATAGTTCCCACCTCTCGCCCCCAATTTAAGTTTGTCTATACCTCTTACTTTCAATGAGAATGAATTGCAATCATGATGAACCTTAAAATGCCGGGGCATGGTCTTCAGTAGAGATGAGCGAACCGGTCGCGGTTCGGCTCGAGTTCGGTTCGCCGAACGGGCGTCTCGTTCGAGTTCAGTTCGGCGAACGTTCGACGAACCGAACTCGAACCGCATAGGAAACAATAGGAGGCAATCACAAACACATAAAAACACATTATAAATGTACACATACAGTTAATAAACATTGCCATAACACTTACCGGTCCCCGCGATCCCTCCTGCACTCTGTCTCCTGCCGCTATTCCATCCGATGATCGCTGAATCCTCCCGGTAACCAGCACTGCCAGCAGTGATGCAGGACCTATCGTGACGTGAAAAATAGCCATTTTACCAGTCACGTGCCTGTTATCTCATTGGCTACAGACTGGTCACATGACTATGACGCGTCATGTAGGACCTATCATTGCATCTCTCTGTTACACGGTGCACGTTTGTGTATCGCCGTGTACCGGCGACATGCTCTAGCTCGACTCCCCGCTCTGCTTCCCCGTTCCCTTAAGGTACCGTCACACTAAGCGACGCTCCAGCGATCCCACCAGCAACCTGACCTGGCAGGGAACGCTGGAGCGTCGCTGCACGGGTTGCTGGTGAGCTGTCACACAGGCAGATCTCACCAGCAACCAGTGACCACAGCCCCCAGCCAGCAGCACACGTGGAAGCGATGCTGTGCTTGGTAACTAAGGTAAATATCAAGTAACCAACCCGATAATTACCTTGGTTACCAGCGCACACCGCTTAGCGCTGGCTCCCTGCACTCCTAGTTACAGTACACAGCGGGTTAATATAACCCGATGTGTAGTCTGGCTATGTGTGCAGGGGGCTGGCACTGGCAGCGTGAGAGTGGCGGACGCTGGTAACTACGGTAAACATCGGGTAACCAAGGAAAGGGCTTCTGGGTTACCCGATGTTTACCGTAGTTACCAGTGTCCGCAGAAGCTGGCTCCTGACCGGCTGACACAGCCGGTCAATCACGGAGATCACCGTTGCCATAGCAACGCGCTTGGTAGCGGTGACGGGGACGTCCCGCTACCAGCACGCAGCGGCACCGGAATCACGTGATCGGAGCAGCGTTGCTATGGCAACCCGTGCCACCACTTACAGCCGGGAGCCTGTGGTCACTCTCACAGAGTGATTTCTGCACGGAGCACAGCGTCTTCCCCCATGCAGCTGTGCTGTCTGATGGAGCAGAGCTGCATGTGTTGAAGGGGAAAGAAGACAGAAGAGCAGGATCGTGGAGGGGTGACAGGGGGTAATAAAGATGGAGTCTCTAATGTGTCTGTGTATTTATTTCTATTAAAGTATTTTTTCTCTGTGTGGTGTTTTTTTTTAACCCTTTATTGGAGATTCTTAATGGCCGGGTCAAACATGCCTGACATTAAGAATCTCTGGCTTAATACTGGCTAGTAAAACAAAGCCAGTATTAACTCATGATTACCCAACAAGCCACCCGGCTCCAGGGCTGTTGGAAGAGTTGGATACAGCGCCAGATGATGGCGCTTCTATGAGAGCGCCATTTTCTGGGGCGGCTGCGGACTGCAATTCGCAGCAGAGGGGCACAGAAACCTCGGGCTAACCTGTGCTGTGGATTCCAATCCCCAGCTGCCTAGTTGTACCCGGCTGGACACAAAAATGGGGCGAAGCCTACGTCGTTTTTTTTTTTGTTTTTTTTTAATTATTTCATAAAATTCATGAATTAATTAAAAAAAAGGGCTTCCCTATATTTTTAGTTCCCAGCCGGGTACAAATAGGCAGCTGGGGGTTGGGGGCAGCCCGTACCTGCCTGCTGTACCTGGCTAGCATACAAAAATATGGTGAAGCGCAAGTCTTTTTTTTGGAGTTTTTTGGCAAAAAAAATAAAAAATGCTTCCCTAGATTTTCCATTGCCAGTGAAGGTAACACCAAGCAGTGGGGGTTAGCAGCCAGTAGCTGCTTGGATTACCCTTAGCTAGCAATACAAAAAATGCAGCGGGAGCCCATATATATTTTTTTTAATTATTTATTTAAATAACTAAAAACAAAAAGGGCTTCCCTGTATTTTGATTGCCTGACATGACAGTGCTGTAAAAATAAATCTTTAAAAAAAATGACGTAGCGCTCCGCGGTATTTTTGATTCTCAGTGCAGATAAAGCAGACAGCTACGGGTTGCCACCCCCATCTGCCTGGCGTTACCTTGGCTGGCAATCAAAATACAGGGAAGCCCATTATTTTTTTTTATTTAAAAAATAGTTAAAAAAAATGATGTTGGGTCCCCCCATTTTTGATAGCCAGCTAGGGTAAAGCAGACGGCTGTAGCCTGAAAACCACAGCTGGCAGCTTTACCGTGGTTGGGGATCCAATGTGGTGGTCACCCCAGGCTCTTTTTTTATAATTATTTTATAAATAATAATAATTACAAAAAAAAGTAGGGTCCCCCCCAAATTGGATCACCAGCCAAGGTAAAGCGGACAGCTGTGGTCTGGTATTCTCAGGGTGGGAAGGTCCATAGTTATTAGGCCTTCACAGCCTAAAAATAGCAGGCCGCAGGCGCCCCAGAAGTGGCGCATGCACTAGATGCGCCACTCCTGGCGCTTCACCCCAGCTCATCCCGTGCCCTGGTGCAGTGGCAAACGGGGTAATAAATGGGGTTGATACTAGTTGTAAAGTCACCTGACATCAAGCCCAGCAGTTTGTGATGTCATGGCGTCTATCAGATACCCGACATCATAAACTGTCAGTAATAACAAAAAAAATCGACAAAAAAAATGTATTTGAAAGAAAACTCCCCAAAACATTCCCTCTTTCACAAATTTATTGTAAGGAAAAAACTGGAACGTATCCCCCATTTTCTAGGAGTGCAGACCCTCCATGTGAGGAGTGTGGGTGCAATGAATCTGCACCCACTCTCCCCGGGTCCACAGCAGCAGAGTCCATGTCGTAACGGTTGCTACCAAAGCTGCAATGCCCTGCTCATGAGGTAAGGGCATGCCTAATCAGGAGAACTATTCTACATTTCCAAATATTGGTATTTGCTGATATTATTGCTATTCCACCTACTATATATTGGGGATAGGATCTTGGAGATGGAATACCCCTTTAAGGTCAGTTATCCAGCTGAATGAATACTAAACAACAGTGCTCGCTATTTAGATGTGTTTTCTTGTGGCGTATAACGGACTCTCATGTTTGGTAGTCATTCAGCAGGGCAACTATAAAATCAAATGCCTCCATTTGGAAATGTAGTATATAGCTCTCCTGATCAACTATGTTCCTTACCTCATGAGCAGGGCATTGCAGTAATAATAATAATTTATTCATTTATTTAGCGCTATTAATTCCATAGCGCTTTGCATACATTGCGAACACTGTCCCCATTGGGGCTCACAATCTAAATTCCCTATCTGTATGTCTTTGGAGTGTGGGAGGAAACCGGAGAACCCGGAGGAAACCCACGCAAACACGGGGAGAACATACAAACTCCTTGCAGATGGTGTCCTTGGTGGGAATTGAACCCAGGACTTCAGCGCTGCAAGACTGCAGTGCTAACCACTGAGCCACCACAAGACTGCAGTGCTAACCACTGAGCCACCGTGCCGCCCATTTAGCTTACAGATGCATAACCACCACTCACTGTGTCTGAACACAGGAACTTGAGCTGACAGCCGCTCTGTGCATGCGGCAGCGTCTATTGTGAAGGAGAGGGCCGCGGGGGATCAATGCTGCACAGGTACCGTGGGACACCGGGGAACACCGGTGGGTTTATAGGGGGTGACCTGGCAGGGCCTGGGGAGGAGTTTTCTGTCGCATGTGTCATGGCACATGTGACAGAAATCAGAGGATTAGGGTGAATGCGGCCGGCGCGCTGCTGTGCGCGCGGCCATCTTGGATTTCTGGGAGGGCATCAGGGGGGTACTTTGGCGACACCGGGGGACCGGAGAGGACCGGGTAGGAGATTTATCATGTTTGTTCATGCCAGATGGGAGATAAATAATTTTTTACCGACACTGTCATTTACTGTAACGTGATCATCGGTGTATGGTGTATACCTGTGATCACGTGAGCGGGGACCGGAAAAACCGTCCTGAATCAGGATCTCCAGGGTCTCAGCTACGCCTGAAACCCCGGAGATTTTCTGACGCTGGGGGGTGCTATTCACTTATTTCTACCTGCTGTTTATAAACGGCAGATCAGAATAAGGCTACATTAACACGACCGATCCATTTTTGCAGTCTGCAAAAAACAGTCCGTTTTTTTTCACGGGTGCATCCGTGTGGCATCCGTTTCCGTTCCGTAGACGGTCCGTATGTCATCTGTTTGTCATATGTGTGCCTTCCAATTTTTTTGCATACTGCAAAAAAACTGAAGGAGGGAAAATACATAAATTTACCCAGGATCCATAGCTTCAACCTACATGAGACGGTCACATGTTCACTCCAGTGCCATTTTCTACTGCTTTTCACAGCGCAGAGCGCTCTGGTGATTTTCTTGTGCTTGTACACTTCATATCAGTCTTTTCTGTCATTATAATGGCAGAAAGACACATAATGTCCCACTCTTCTGCATTTTGTAATTTTGCACCTTTTGGTGCCTTTCATGTGGCACTAAGGGGTGCTTAGCTTTGTATTTAGCCAAAAAAATGAAAAAAAAAATGACGTGGGGTTCCCCCTATTTTTGTAGCCAGCTAGGGTAAAGCAGACGGCTGCAGCCTGCAGACCACAGCTGGCAGCTTCACCTTGGCTGGTAATCCAAAACTGAGGCACCCCACGCTGTTATTTTAAATTAAATAAATAATTTAAAAAAAAAACACGTAGGGGCCCCCCCAAAATTGGATCACCAGCCAAGGTAAAGCAGACAGCTGGGGTCTGATATTCTCAGACTAGGGAGGTCCATGGTTATTGGACTCTCCCCAGCCTAAAAATAGCAGGCCGCAGCTGCCCCAGAAGTGGCGCATCCATTAGATGCGCCAATCCTGGTGCTTCGCCCCAGCTCATCCCGTGCCCTGGTGCGGTGGCAAACGGGGTAATATATGGGGTTAATACCAGATGTGTAATGTCACCTGGCACCAAGCCCTGGGGTTGGTGAGGTCAGGCGTCTATCAGATACTCGACATCACCAACCCAGTCAGTAATTAAAAAAAATAGACGACAAACACATTTTTATTTGAAAAAACACTCCCCAATACATTCCCTCTTTAACCAATTTATTAGAAAGAAAAACAAATCCAGGTCTGGTGTAATCCAAGGGGTTGCCATGACGATCCACACTGTCCCAGTCAATGAAGAGCAGGATGTTCCCCATTGGCTGGGAGAGCAGTGCAGTGACCTGAGCTAACATCAATGGGTCAGCCCAGGTCACTGCAGGGGATGACAAGTGCTGCTGTCAGCGAGGTACATTACCTGATCTGATCTCCTGCACACTGACTTCAATCATCTTCACAGCCAAGTATCGCGAGCGGCCCGTGACGTCACCGCTAGTCAGTCTCGGGTCGGAAGCGAGAGAAGGTGATGTGACAAGCGGCGGCCATGGAGGACAGTGACAGCGCTGAGGTCGGGACTTCATCACCGCAGGTAAGCCGAGCAGGACCATGTGTGCAGAGTGCCAGGTGGGCGGAGCCTAGCGGGGTAATGTGTGCAGAGTGCCAGGTGGGCGGAGCCTAGCAGGACCATGTGTGCAGTGTCAGGTGGGCGGAGCCTAGCGGGACCATGTGTGCAGTGTCAGGTGGGCGGAGCCTAGCGGGACCATGTGTGCGGAGTGTCAGGTGGGCGGAGCCTAGCGGGACCATGTGTGCAGAGTTCAGGTGGGCGGAGCCTAGCGGGGTAATGTGTGCAGAGTGCCAGGTGGGCGGAGCCTAGCGGGGTAATGTGTGCAGAGTGTCAGGTGGGTGGAGCCTAGCAGGACCATGTGTGCAGAGTGTCAGGTGGGCGGAGCCTAGCGGGACCATGTGTGCAGAGTGTCAGGTGGGCGGAGCCTAGCGGGACCATGTGTGCAGAGTGTCAGGTGGGCGGAGCCTAGCGGGACCATGTGTGCAGAGTGTCAGGTGGGCGGAGCCTAGCGGCACCATGTGTGCAGAGTGCCAGGTGGGCGGAGCCATGTGTGCTGGCGGCGGAGTGCGAAGTGGGTGGAGCCTAGCGGGGTCATGTGGCGCTGAGGACGTCAGTGTCGTGGACTGCATGGCTGGGGACAGGTGAGTGTGTGTGTGTATGTATGTGTACATGCCGCGTGCATGAGGGGGCGGAGCGAGCTGAGCGGGAAAGTGTCGGCTTCCTGCACACGTAACTAGGATAAATATCGGGTTACTAACCAAAGCGCTTTGCTTGGATACCCGATGTTTATCTTGGTTACCAGCTTCTAGCAGGCTGCCAGCAATGGCTCCTGCACACTGTAGCTGTAAAAAGCCCTGCTTTTTGCTGCTAGAACCGTTCTCGAATGTAACTAGAACTATCGAACTTTAGCAAAAAGCTCGAGTTCTAGTTCGATCTAGAACACCCCCCAAAATCACTCGAACCGCGAACTGGAGAACCGCGAACCGCGCTCAACTCTAGTCTTCAGAGTCTCCAGGTCAGACACCTCCTTCGCTGCCAGAATATCCCTGACATGTTCATTGACACGGATGCGGAACTGTCTAGAGGTTAATCCTACATAGATCAGTCCACATCCGCATCTGGCTTCGTAAATTACATATTCGATACTACAGCAGATATAATGCCTGACCTCGAAACTCCTCTGACCATCCGCAACATAAAGGTACTCACCCTTTCAATATTACGGCATGCTAAGCATGACCCACATGGAAACCAACCCCATCTCGGTGTCACAATATGCACACTCTTGGCATTCTCTTGATGAGCGTCAAGAGGTAGTCACCGGAAATGGTTTTCACTTCACAGGTGTGCCCTGTCAGGTTTAATAAGTGGGATTTCTTGCCTTATAAATGGGATTGGCACCATCAGTTGTGTTGTGCAGAAGTTTGGTGGATACACAGCTGAAAGTCCTATTGAATAAACTTAGCTGCTTTTTTCTTGCCATAATACAAATTCTAAGTAAAGATAAATGAGTGGCCATCATTACTTTAAGAAATGAAGGTCAGTCAGTTCGAAAAATTGGGAAAACTTTGAAAGTGTCCCCAAGTGCAGTGGCAAAACCATCAAACACTACAAAGAAATGGGCTTACATGAGGACCGCCCCAGGAAAGGAGGACCAAGAGTCACTTCTGCTGCAGAGGATAAGTTTATCCGAGTTACCAGCCTCAGAAATCGCAGGTTAACAGCAGCTCAGATTAGAGACCAGGTCAATGCCACACAGAGTTTTAGCAGCAGACACATCCCTAGAACAACTGTTAAGAGGAGACTTTGTGCAGCAGGCATTCATGGTAAAATAGCTGCTAGGAAGCCACTGCTAAGGACAGGCAACAAGCAGAAGAGACTTGTTTAGGCTAAATAACACAAGGAATGGACATTAGACCAGTGGAAATCTGTGCTTTGGTATGATGAGTCCAAATTTGAGATCTTTGGATTCAACTACCGTGTCTTTGTGCGACGCAGAAAAGGTGAATGGATGGACTCTACATGCCTGGTTCCCACCGTGAAGCATGGAGGAGGAGGTGTGATGGTGTGGGGGTGCTTTGCTGGTGACACTGTTGGGGATTTATTCACAATTCAAGGCATACTGAACCAGCATGGCTACCACAGCATCTTGCAGCGGCATGCTATTCCATCCGGTTTGCGTTTAGTTGGACCATCATTTATTTTTCAACAGGACATTTACCCCAAACACACCTCCAGGCTGTGTAAGGGCTATTTGACTAAGAAGGAGAGTGATGGGGTGCTACGCCAGATGACCTGGCCTCCACAGTCACCAGACCTAAACTCAATTGAGATGGTTTGGGGTGAGCTGGACTGCAGATAGAAAGCAAAAGGTCAACAAGTGCTAAGCATCTCTGGGAACTCCTTCAAGACTGTTGGAAGACCATTTCCGGTGACTACATTTTGAAGCTCATCAAGAGAATGCCAAGAATGTGCAAAGCAGTAATCAAAGCAAAAGGTGGCTACTTTGAAGAACCTAGAATATAAGACATTTTCAGATGTTTCACACTTTTTTTGTTAAGTATTTCATTCCACATGTGTTAATTCATAGTTTTGATGCCTTGAATGTAAGTCTTACAATTGTCAGTCATGAAAATAAAGAAAACTCCTTGAATGAGAAGGTGTGTGCAAACATTTGCTCTGTACTGTATATTGTGGAGTCGCCACTGCTTCCCTACAGAGGATACAGATAAGCTGGCAGAGCGGTTAGGTCCACTATGGGCATAGTCGAGCAGAAAGCCTGCAAGATTGTGGAGGATATTATGTTCGGGGGCCTTGAGCACAAGCAGCGTTAGGCCTTCCTGGTCAAAGACAAAATGACAAAATTGAGTCCCTTATCAAGAGGGAGTGAAGCAGAAAAATAAAGGTCCTCTTCCATCGTCCTTTAAAAGGAAATATCCTTTTGATGAATCTGCCAGTACCAAAATTAGATGTGGCTATTTCAAAGGTGGGGGCCCTGAGACCAGCTATCTCGGTGACATGCATGACTAGATCCCTGACAGTCTGGCTGAATCATCTTGAAGAGCAGCTCCAGGACAAGGTAACCAAGGAGGATGTCTTTTCCACAATCCCATTGATGTGTGGTACAGTACCATTTTTTTGGATGACATTTCTTTGGATTTCTTTGGATGACATCTTGGAGAAGCTAGAAATAAGATCTCCTTCTCTGCTCCTCTCTAATCTCCTCTTCCCACAATCGTGTACAAGATTTCTCCCGCGCATCCCCCATACTCTGGAACGCTCTACCTCAGCACATCAGACTCTCCACTACCATGGAAAGCTTCAAGAAGAACCTCAAGACCCACCTCTTCCAACAAGCCTACAACCTACAATAGCCCTCAGTCCAGTAGACCACTGCACAACCAGCTCTGTCCTCACCTATTGTACCATCACCCATTCCCTGTAGACTGTGAGCCCTCGCGGGCAGGGTCCTCTCTCCTCCTATACCAGTCTGTCTTGTACTGTTAATGATTGTTGTACGTATACCCTGTTTCACTTGTAAAGCGCCATGGAATAAATGGCGCTATAATAATAAATAATAATAATAATAAATAAGAAGAAAGGATTCCCAAGCCTCTCCTTTCTATCTTGTCTAAAAAAGCCCCCCCAGATCAGGGAAGATGGAATATGGACTGGGGAAAAAAGGACTGAGGCCTTATGTTCAAAGGTCCTTCCCCAAAAGAGAAAAAGCCCTTCCAATGATGGGAGTCCCCAGGTAGGGGGAAGAATTTCTGTATTCCTTCCTGCCTTGGAAAAGATTTCAACCAGCGGGTGGATCCTCAAACTAGTGAAGTCCGGCTTAAGGTTGGAATTCCAGAACACGCCTCCTCAGAGGTTCGTGTTAAAATCCCCCCCGAACATCCCTAATAGTACAGCAGACATTGGAAGCAGAGATACTGGATAACCTAATAAAAACAACACCTTTAATAAAATCCTTTTTATTAACAGCTTAAAATGCAGTTACACATCATACAAAAAATTAAATTACAAAAAGTACCAAGTGCATGTGAACACATATCCAATCTAGTAGGGTACAGAAGTAATCAGGTTACTTAGTTTGGTTTCAGATAATATAAATAAAGGGAAAGTGTGTCATCTAGATGTACCCTAAATTATCCCTTCCTAACAGCGGAGAATATCATACATGCTTTGATATCCCCGCTCCACAATTACTGACCCTATTTAGCCCTGTACTGCACTAGCTGGAACCATCACCATAATACTCTAATGTGCTAAAAAGAAGTGACAAACAGGACAAATCTATAGACACTAGACAAGTGCAGAACTGTGATATAAATAAACAGTCCAACATTTTTTTGCAAGTTTTTAGCCTACTCATTACTATTTGTTATATAGAACGTAGGATTATACACAATTACTTGCTATCTGTTTTAGATAGGTCACCGAGAGAGGGGATTTTTTACTGTACACTCCTCACTCTGCTTATCCCGACGAGTTTCACCCCCTCCTAGAGCAGTAATGATGGGGGATCATCAAGGGAGGTTGTTTTTAGGAAAAAAGCCGTTATTTTGTTTGTATAGACCTGGGATATTAGTAGGCCCCTGATAGAGAACTAGAAGTGTATATAGTAGCCACCGTTTAGTATAGTGCCTTGTTCAGGGCCTACAAAACCAGAAGATAAATATAGAGCATGAACTGGTTTTACCCAGGAGCGGTTATACATCTATAGACCTCAGACTTATTTGTGCGGTGGAAAAATAGTCAATATGTGCAAATAATAATGTTCACATATCGTCATGCATACTACTGCACACGTAATCTGGTCCAAACTTATATCAGTCCCTGGATCCAGAAATCCTTAGCCTCAGAAGACACAGCCAAATACAATCAGGGTCAGAATAAGGTACTTCGCAAATATATAACTGAACCCTATAGTCTGTTATAGTCTGTTAGTCTCTGAAACGTGTCGGTATAAGCAGAGTGAGGAGTGTACAGTAAAAACGCCCTCTCTCGGTGACCTATCTAAAACAGATGGCAAATAATTATGTATAATCCTATGTTCTATATAACAAATAGTAATTAGTAGGCTTAAAACTTGCAAAAAATATTTGGACTGTTTATTTACATCACAGTTCTGCACTTGTCTAGTGTCTATATGTTTGTCCTGTTTGTCACTTCTTTTTAGCACATGAAGTATTATGGTGATGGTTCCAGCTAGTGCAATACAGGGCTACATAGGGTCAGTCATCGTGGAGCGGGGAATAGCCAACCATTTATGATGTTCTCCGCTGTTAGGAAGGGATAATTTAGGGTACATCTAGATGACACACTTTCCCTTTATTTATATTATCTAAAACCAAACTAAGTAACCTGATTACCTCTGTACCCCACTAGATTGGATATACAGTATGTTCACATGCACTTGGTACTTTTTGTAATTGAATTTTTTTGTATGATGTGTAACTGCATTTTAAGCTTTAAAATAAAGGATTTTATTGAAGGTGTTGTTTTGATTAGGTTATTCTGTAGTTTGCACCTTGGAAAATATTGAATTTGGTTTTGAAGCAGAGATACTGGACCTGATGGAAAAATCTGTTCTCTCAGAGGTTCCTGTCAAGGACCAAGAGAAGGGATATTATTCTCCTCTCTTCTTAATAAAAGAACCGGACGGGTCGTTCAGAACCATAATCAATCTGAAGGGCCTGAACACTTATATAAGAACAAAGACCTTCAAGATCGAGAACATCAGGTCGACGATAAAAATGCTTTGTCCCAGATGTTAGATGACTGTCCTGGACTTAAAGGACACGTATTATCACTTGCCCATACAGGGCAATTATCAGAAGTTCCTAAAAGTTCCGTATACATAAAAAGGGATCGATCGACACTTTCAGTACAGGGCACTCTCCTTTGGGTTATCAGTAGCCTGCGTATTTTCACCAAACAGGTAGCGAAAGTGATGGCCCACCTGCAGGAGAGGGACACATTGCTAATCCCGTATCTGGATGACTTCCTGAATGTGGCGCATCATATCGTCAATGCAAAGCCCAAATACAAGTAGTTTGCACCACCAAGAGAAACCTGGGTTGGCTGCTAAATCTAGAAAAATCAAGACTGAAGCCACAGAGGCTGCATGTATTCTTGGAACTCGTACTAGTCTCAAATACTTAAGACAAAGTGATGAAGATTCGCAATCAGGTCTCAAGAAGCGATATCTCCTGTCATGTCTTTCAAGCGGGCCATGTCTCCTGGGGTCAATGACCTCATGTATCCCTGCAGTCCTCTGGATTCAAATGCATACCAGAGAATTACAGCGGAATATTCTAGAAGGTGAGATAGCCCTTGAGGGAAAATTAACACTAAGGCCATTGCCAATTTGTCTCTTTTGGTGGCAAACTGTAAAGACTCCGTCAAGGGGTGCAGCCTGGCGGGACTCAATCTCAAGGATTGTTACTTCAGACACAAGTCCCATTGGCTGGGGAGCTCATCTGCAGGACCATGCGATTCAGGAAGAGTGGTCGAGGATGGAGAAATCAGCCTCTTCAAATTTGAAAATAATTGTTGGCAGTGGAGCACGCAGTTACGGTTTTTCTCCCCCTTTTCGATTACCACGTAAGACTTTTCTCAGACAATTCAGTGACAGTATCTTACATCAACCGTCGGGGGGGGGAACTTCGTTCCATGTCCCTATTAGAGACAACCGACTGTATATTTCAGCTGGCAGAGGAGCACCTGCGGTCATTAACAGTGCTTCACATAAGACATGGAGAATGGGCTCTAAATTAGTCAGTATTTGCACATATAATGGACTTATCGGGGCCGCTGGAAATAGACCTGTTTGCAAACAAACAGAACCAGAAAGTTAAAAAAAAACATTCTTTCCCCTGGACCCCAGAGAACATCCTGATGTGGTAGACTCCTTCCTATCAGATGGTAGTTAATTCTGTCTTGTGCCTTTCCTCCTGCAATTCTCATTCCAGCAGTCCTCAGGAAGATCAGGGGAAACCTGGTAAGGCTAATCCTAATAGCACCCTTCTAGCCCTAAAAAACATGGTTCTCCTGACTAAGGAGGATGTATTATCTCCGACCCATGGGTGCTTCCAGAGATCTCGGATCTGCTCTCGCAGGGACCTGTCAGACATCCCCAAGATTCCATCCTACATCTAATGGCATGGAATTTGAGAGGTCACTACAAGGGGGGAAAGGTTTTTCTCCTAACTTGGCCGAAACATTACTCCAGAGTAGGAAGCCGGCTACCACTAATATTTATGCGAGAACTTGGAATAGATTCCAGTCTTCTTCAGGGGCCAAGATAGGGGATATGGCTCCTATCGGTCCTGTTTTAAAGTTCCCGCAAGGGGGGGTGGAGTTAGGTCTCCCTACCAGCTCCTTAAAAGTCCAGGTTTCAGCACTAGGGGCTCTATATAACTACGACCTGGCACATAATCACTTGGTGTCCCGGTTTATTAAATCCTGCTCTAGATCAGTGCCTATAGCTAGACCGAGGGTGACCCTGTGGAATTTAAATCTGGTACTATCAGCCCTAACCGATACTCCCTTTGAACCCATGGCGACGGTGTCAATTAACTCCATCCTTCTAGTCTCAGTAACATCAGCATGTAGGATAAGTGATATTCAGACCCTATCAGTAGATCCTCCTTTTTCTCAGATTTTGGATGATGGAGTGATCTTGAAAACAGATGCAGAATATCTTCCTAGAGTTTCATCAGTTTCATAGATCTCTGAGGTGTTTCTCCCATCCTTTTGTAGCAATCCCAAAAATCAGAAAGAAGAGATGCTACATGTTTTAAATGTCAGGAGGTCTTGATAAAATACTTAGAGGCCAGAGAAGGGACATAGGACTTCTAGATCTACACTGGCCAGGTGCATTAGAGGGGCCATTAGTTTAGCCTATGTTGCAACAGGCAAGATGATCCCTGAGGGGTTGAAACCTCACTCCACAAGAGCCATGGCAACCTCCTGGGCTGAGAAGTCCAATGTATCCATCGAACAGTAAAGCAGCAACATGGTCTTCTCTCTACTTTCTATAAACACCACCAGTTAGATCTGTCTTCCTCTTCTGATCTCACTTGTGGTAAAAGGATTCTACAGGCTGTGGTCTCTCCCTAAAAAAATTCATTGGTCACTGTAATTCTTTCCGTGGTGCTGTCATGGGTGAGAGGAAAAATACATAATTACTTACCGGTAATGTGTTTTTTCAGAACCCATGACAGCACCTATGTATTCCATCCCTTCACATTGTGGGATGTTTAAAAATAAATGAAACAAAATGTATATATAGAATAATGGAGACAGTGAGTTAATTTTTGTGTTCGGTGAAGGTTTAATTTACCAATGTCTACCTGGAGGTCCTCTCATCCTCTATAATCCAACTGATGCGTGGGAGAGGTACTGCCCTTTTATTCAGTAGTTTTCCTGTCCTTTGGGCGGATCCCCTCTCTCCGTGGTGCTGTCATGGGTTTTGAAAAAACACATTAACAGTAAGTAATTATGTATTTTTCAAGCTAAGCCCCTCCCCTTCACTAACTCCCTCTACATTGGGAGTACCAAGGAAGCAGCTTACACAGTGGCCACCTAATGGCCATTTAAACACATTACACGATAACAAACTTTAAACATTGCATTTCCTACACAGTTGATTTGCAGGTCTCAGGAGGCCGAGCCTTACACCTCCTTACAGCTCCATGGTACCATTCATGCTTGCAATGGAAAATATACATAAGTTTGTGGGGGTGGTTTGTTTGTGCCAGTGTGAATAAAACAGAGTTTTGGACTGTAAACCCATGTGTGCCTCTTTACTACGGCGCTACCATTGCCTGCCAGAGATGATTGCCTACAGGACCTATTCATATTTAAATAGGCTTTGAGGGGGCCTATATATTGGAAACTCTCAAAGGGATACCATATTAAAAACTGCACCCCTGAAATACTTTTAATTATTTTTTTTTTACTTTTTCAGGCGCTGTTTAGGAATAAATATAAGGTGGAATTAAAAAATAAATTGTAGGGGGCGTGTGCTGGACATGGCGGCGTGAGGAAGCTTGCTCTCAGAGCTCCCGCGCCCATAACCGCATACAAGTAAAGCCTGCTGGCCCCGCTCACCCAGGATGGCCCCAAAGAAGAGACCGGATGGTGCTGCTGCTCCTACCTCCCCCGTGGCGTGCCAGAGCTCACAGGGGAGCCTGAACAGGTTCCTGACGGCGCCAGGGCTGGAGCCGCCGCTGGCGGTCCGGAGCAAGATGGCGCCGGCGGGCTTGCGGCCCCCTCCAGCAGGGGATTCCCCGGGCGCGGCCCGGCGCCCTCCCACAGCCAGCAACAAAGTGCGGGAGCTCAGCGGTGGGGAGAGTCGGCAGAGGGAGCTGGAAGCAGGACCGAAGGGAGAGAGTCCAGGTATGGAGGGCTGGAGGAGGGGGGGAACCGCTCAGCCTGCCTCACAGCCTGACACCATGCAGACCGATGCTGTGGAGGCGGAGACCTCGGCCCCTGGGAGACTAAGTGATCTGGGAATCCCTGCCATCCTCTGCACTCAGGGGCCCCCTCTCCCTCAGGGGCGCACTGGGTCCCTGTCCTCAACAGACACCCTACCCTCCGGCCCTCCACAAGAAGATATAAATGCTCTCAGGGAGCTCATCCTGGCCCTCCCTAGTAAGAAAGACCTGGAGGATGTAGTGGCCAGAATTGAATCCTCCCAACAGATGGCGCTGTCCAACCTGAGAGAGGAAATGGTGGTGCTGGAGGACAGGATTGAGGCAACAGAGCAAGCACAGGAGTCCCTGGAGAGCAGGATGGAGCGAATTGAAAGGGACTGTGAATCTTCCAATGCCCGCGTCAGAGATCTAGCCCTGCTCCTGGATGATCAAGAAAACAGGAGCAGGAGAAACAACATCAGGCTGAAAGGTATACCGGAGGACTGGCCTCAGGATCTCCTGCGCACTAAAGTCCTGTCCATTTTCAATATGGTCACCGAACGTCCGCTAGAGGCTACCTACCTTTTTGATAGGATCCACAGAGTCGCCAGGCCCAGCCCCAGACCCGTGTCCTTCTCCAGAGACGTGTTATGTCGCTTGCATTATTATGGAGACAGAGAAAGGATCCTACAGGGGGCCTGGGCACACGGCTCGGTGCAAATAGACGGAGCAACGGTAAAGTTATTCCCAGACGTTTCCAGCCGCACATTGTATATGAGACGCCTGCTGCATCCTCTCCTGCTCAACATTAAAGAAGCGGACGCCTCCTATAGATGGGGCCATCCCTTCCACCTGATTGTACGCAAGGGGGATTCGGTGTTCTTGCTGAGGAGGTATCCGGAGCTGCCGAAGCTCTTTGCCTTCCTGGGCATACCAAGCTGCTCGGTTCCGGACTGGACTGCTTGGGAACCCCAGGCCTACTCGGAGCAACAGAGAAGAAAGGGGGGCGCCCCCACTGTTCAATGTGAGGTTCCGTGAGAATTGAGGCCCCTTACTGGCAAGGATTGTATGGAGGTGTGACTACAACGGAGGAAACGATGGCGGTGGCGGAGTCAAGGAGATGGGAGGGACTTCTGTGTGCCTACGCATCTCCAAGAGTGGTTTTCGAGGTGGAAGATCGGTTTTGCTGGACACAATGTATTGGGGGATGTTTGTTGTATATACGTTGGCGGACCATAGGATGACGGGCTTCTGGGGGGGGTTATTATTGTTTTCGGGGGCTTATCCTTGGGGGTGGGGTTAGTGGGAGGTTATTGGGTGGTCCCTTCCTCACAGTCTGGGAGGGGAATCAGCCAGCATTAAAATGAAGGGCGCGGGTTTGCGCTCTGGCCGCGTGTCGGTTCGTGTCCCCGTTCTTCCCTTAAGTAGTCCCCGGGCTGGTCCCTGGCTCTACGAACAGTACACTAACTGTTTCTTTAAGTTTCTGGCTTTCTCTTTCTGAGCCACTTTCCTCTCTCTTTTCTGTTCTTAAATTTTCCTTCCCCTCCTACTTCCTTCAAAACCCACTCCTTCCCCCCTTCCTTCTCTCCCCCTCCTTTGGTGTTTCTGTTTTTTCCCCCTTTTTTTTTTTTTTTTTTTTTTTATTTATTTATTTTTTTTTTTCTCTCTCCCTTCCCGCTCTCTGAGTATGGCTAAAGAAAAACAGAACGAGCTACGAGTGGGCTCAATCAATGTCAAGGGACTTCATAGCCCGGAGAAACGTTCTATTCTATTGAACCTCCTATGGAGAAACCGAATCCAGGTCGCCTTCCTTCAAGAGACACACTACTGTGAATCCAGACCATACAGACTCTCGGACAGAAGGTACCCAATAGTACACCACTCACCCTCCCCGGACTCTAGATCAAGGGGCACAGGTATCCTGTTGTCCAGTTCACTCCCTTGGGAACTGTTGGACTCCCGTTCGGATACCGAGGGAAGGCTTCTGATGCTCAAGGGACGCATTGTCTCCCAGATTGTCACCTTTGTGGCAGTTTATTTGCCTAATACAGGCCAGTGCACCACCTTGTTGCGATACCTTGAGCAGATAGAGGAATTCTCAGAGGGCACTCTGATTCTAGGGGGTGACTTCAATGTCGTGTTGGAGCCATTGAGGGATAGTTCAAAGGGGGTGTCCAGTCTCACACAGATGGCACTGCGCCGGATGAGACGGGGACTACATGATCATCAACTGATAGACACATGGCGATTGATGCACCCATCAGACAAAGACTTTTCATTTTACTCAGCAGCCCATAACTGTTATTCATGGCTGGACCTCTTCTTCCTCAAACACGGGGACCTTCATTCTCTGATGGACGCGTCAATTGAGTGCATATCCTTTTCTGATCATGCTCTGATTACAGTCACTATATCCCTCAACTGTCCTATCAGGAGACAGGGACAGTGGAAGTTGAACACTTCATTACTTACTGACCAGGTGACGATGCGGGAACTGGAAGAGACCTTGACTGAATACTTTGACAGACACAGCGGGGGAGAAGTGTCCCCCAATATTGTCTGGGAGGCGCACAAATGCGTTGCGAGGGGACTGCTCATTAAGCATGGCTCACGTTTGAAGAGGGAGCGGGCAGCAGAGATCACATCTCTCTTGGCCGACATAAGGGAGTTGGAGGTGATGCACAAGGGGTCTTTGGGAGGGGAGATAGGTGTTAGGCTGGGCAGGAAGAGGGAGGAATTGCGTACACTACTATACCACAAAGCCAAGGGAGTATTAGCCAAGTGTAGGAGACACTTTTATGAATTCGGCAATAAGAGCGGCAGGGCCCTGGCTCGCGCTCTGAGGACTCAGAGATCAAGGGGTTATGTCCCTAAAGTGCACACTTCGGGAGGGGGCTGGGCCACACTGCCGAAGGACATCGCATCCGCTTTCAAAGAGTTCTACTCCTCGCTTTACTCGATAGATGGGGGGCGATCTGAGAGGGCCGGGGCGGAATTGCGGCAACGCATACGGAAGTATATCTTGGACTCCGGCTTGAAACATTTTAAACCGGAGGAAGCGGCGGCACTGGAAAGGCCCATCTCCGAGGAGGAGTACTGGGCCGCTATCAAAAACTCACCTACAGGCAAGGCCCCGGGTCCAGACGGCTTCCCCTTGCAATACTACAAAAATATGGGAGCTCTGTTGCTCCCCCCATTCCTCTCTGCCTACAATAATATCCCAACCTGCGCGGAGGTCCCACTGCCGAGAGACTCTTTAGCCGCTAATATAGTAGTCATCCCTAAAGAGGGCAAAGACCCCTCCTCCTGCTCTAGTTATAGGCCAATATCCCTCCTTAATATGGACTTGAAGCTATTTACTAGAATTTTATCAGATAGACTCTCCCCGCTGATTGGGGAGATTGTCCACACAGATCAGGCAGGGTTTGTAAGGGGAAGAGAAGCAAGAGACAACACTACTAAGGCGGTAAGTCTAATCTATAAGGCTAAAACGGACGGGACGCCTCTCATGCTCTTGTCGACTGACGCGGAAAAAGCGTTCGACAGAGTCAATTGGATATTTATGGAGGAGTTGTTGCGGGTAGTGGGGGTGGGGAGGATGATGTTCAGGTGGATCTGTTCTCTGTACAGTATCCCATCGGCGACAGTCAAGGTGAATGGCCTCATTTCAGACAGTTTCCCCATTCTCAATGGCACAAGGCAGGGCTGCCCCCTCTCGCCCTTGATCTTCATTTTGACCCTGGAACCCCTACTATGTCGAATTAGAGGAAACAATGTTTCGGGCCCTAGAGTTGCAGGCTCCACTTATAAAATCGCGGCGTATGCGGACGACCTACTCTTTTTCATAACTAATCCTCAGGTCTCCCTCCCCAATCTGTTAAGAGAGTTGGAAATCTACTCCTCTCTTTCTAACTTTAAAATCAACATGTCAAAGTCTGTAGCATTAAATGTATCTCTACCCCAGGAACAGGTAATCATGCTTCAATCCACGTTCGGGTTTAGGTGGTCTAGTCAGTCCCTGAGGTACCTGGGGGTCCAGCTGGCGGCGGACACTAGCCAATTATACAAACTGAATTATCTTCCTCTCTTGCAATCCATTAGAACAGATTGCACCAGCTGGGGGAAGGGCCTCTTCACCTGGTTTGGGAGGTGTGCAATACTGAAGATGAATATTCTTCCTCGGCTATTATACCTCTTTCAGTCCCTGCCGATTCGGATCCCGGGTTCCTTTTTTAGGGATATGGCTTCGTTACACACTAAATTTATTTGGGCAAATAAACCGGCGAGACTCTCCCGTTCCCTCCTGTGCAGGCCTAAGAGCAGAGGAGGTCTGGGAATCCCTGATTTGAAAAAATATTACTGGGCCACCCACATGGTCAGAGTACTAGATTGGTGCCGCCATTTTGGGACAAAGGCATGGGTTGCACTGGAACAGAGTTTCTCGGACATACACCTCCCGGCCACTCCTTGGCTCTTGCACTTTTCCCCGTCAAACTTGAAATCTCACCCACTTATTGGGGCCACCCTGGAATGCTGCTCAAAAAGTGAGATTCGGCGACTTCTCCTTCCAGTGCCTTCCTGCATGTCGCCCATGTTGGGGGACCCGGAGTTCCGTCCCGGCCTCTTGGACCCTGTCTTTCGGAGCTGGGCCCTGGGGGGTAGATTCAGAGCTTGTCACCTGGGAGGAGGAGAAGACTGGCTATCGCTTACGGATATCCGCAGTCTCTTGACCCCGGACTTCATGGGGAGCTGGAGGGCGATGCAACTTAGGCATTTTCTGTGTTCCCGCCCCGGCTTCACTCAGTATGCAGGGCCCCCTACGAGGTTTGAAAAATTGTGTTTAGAGGGGGGCGTTCTACGGCATTCACTCTCTATAGTATACAACATGTTATCAGACCCAGGAGACTTGCCCATTCCGACCTACTTGCGGCAGTGGGAGAGGGATCTGGGGATTGCTCTGACCGACATGCAAAGGAACAAAATCCTACTGTTAGCACATAATACATCGATCAGTTCCAGACTGTTGGAGGCCAACTACAAACTGCTGGCAAGGTGGTACAGAGTCCCGACTAGACTGCACAGGATTTTCCCCGCGGTGGACTCCACTTGTTGGAGATGTGGATTAGAGGAAGGGGACTATGTACATGTTTTCTGGTCATGTCCCTCTCTGCAGAGGTTTTGGTCAGGGGTGAGGCAGGCAATCAGACAGGTAACAGGGACGCAAGAGACACTGGGCCCGGAGTTGTTTCTTTTACAATTATCGGAGCTCTCGATCCCTAAATACAAGCGCTCCCTGCTAAGTTTCCTGGTCATGGCCGCCGGGTCCTGCATTCCTCTTGGCTGGAAGTCTACTGCTCCTCCCACGATGGCCCAATGGGTATCAAGAGTCAACGACTTAATGCATTTGGAGGATTTGACATCCTCTCTTCATGATCGCCGGGAGGACTTCTGCAGGACGTGGCTGCCATGGATGGAGTTCACTTCCTCAACGGACCACACAGGTCTGCTCTCTGGCCCGCAGGGGTGTCCTGGAGGGTTGGCGGCGTGATGCTTCGAGAGTCCCCCTCCTCCCACCCCACCCCCCTTTTTTTTTTTTTTCTTCCCACTCCCTTCCCTTCTCCTCTCCCCTCTCTCTTCCTCTCTTGCCTCATTCCCCGCTCTCTCCCATAATTCTCCCTTGTTCTTGCCATCTAACTTGCGCTATACTCTTTTAGAATTCTTTTTTTCTCCTTCTGCTGTACATTCTTCTCTCTCTGTATTGTGTTGGTTCCCAAAAAAGAAAAATAATAACAAAAATTATAACCAGACCAGACTTGCTTGGATGGAAGATGGATGCATAAGGGTACTGGTGGTCGGGACACTTGTTATTGTTATGTACCTGATAAACTCTATGTCGCTCCGTTTGGAGCGGAAAGTTTTCATTGTTACTTGTTGGTATTTAAAATAAAGAATTTAAAAAAAAAAATAAATTGTAATTTTTATTCAAATGTTGCTTTAGCCCCAAATGTTTTTAATTTTACAAAGGATTGCAAAACAAAATGGACCCAACAATTTGTTATTCAGTTTCTTCTGAGCACTGATTTGTGGTCAGAAACCTTATGTTTGGACAAATGGCAAGGCTCTGCAGGGAAGGAGCTTCATTTGAATTTTGGAACACAAATCTGGCTGAAATAGATTGCAGGCACCATATTGCATTTGCAGGGTCCCTAAGGTGCTTAAAGAACAGGAACCCCCACACTTGACACCAGTTTGTAAACTACACCCCGCATGGATTTTATCCAAGGGCATAGTGAGCATGTTGAACCCTTTACTACACAGAATTTGCTAACATTAGGTGGTGGTATTGAAAATTTTCATTTATTTCACAAAAATGTTGCTTTAGCCTCACATTTTTTACTTTTTCAAGAGTTGAGATGAAAAAGTGAATGCCACAGTTTAACCACTTCTATATGTAATAAAAAAAATTCTGTTTGGAGAATTGTAGGGTTCGAAACGGAAGGAGCAATATTTGAATTTTGAAACACAAATTTGGCTAAAATAGTTTGCGAGCATCATGTCGCATTTGCAGGGACCCTAAGGTACCAAAACATCAGAAAGCCAATCAAGTGACACCATTTAGGAATTCATTTAAGCGTGTGCTGAGCATTTTGAACCCATAGGTACTTCTCAGAACTTTTTAAAATGTGGATGTGAAAACGAAAATTGTTTTTGTTTTTTGTTGTTTTTTTTACTCTAAAATATTGTGTTAGGCTCAAATTTTTAATTTTCACAATATATAATAGGGGAAACTAGACCCTATAATTTGTTACACAATTTTTTCCGAACACAGTGATATATTCCAAAAATGGTCATAACTATTGTTTGGCCACATGTCAAAGCTCTGAAAGCAAGCAGTGCTATTTAATTTTTGGAATGTATATTTGTTAACCGTTGCATTTGCCAAGCTTCAAAGGTTCCAAAAATGCAGAAACACCCACTTGTTACCCTAATTGGTAAACAAAACCCTATAATGAGTTCATCTATTGGTGTAATGAGAATTTTTAAACTGCAAACTACACAGAATTTTATAAGATTGGGCCATGAAAACAATAAACTTAAGGCCGCTTTACACGCTATGATATGTCGTCGGGGTCACGTCGTTAGTGACGCACATCCGGCCTCGTTTGACATATCGTAGCGTGTAACACAAATGAGCGACTGTGAACGAGCAAAAATACTCACCTTATCTTTGCTCATTGACACGTCGCTCATTTTTAAAAAGTCAAACGTCCTTCTGTGCTCCGGTTGTTCATCGTTCCCGAAGCAGCACACGTCGCTCCGTGTGACACCCCGGGAACGACGAACACAGCTTACCTGCGTCCTGCCGGCAATGCGGAAGGAAGGAGGTGAGCAGGATGTTTACGTCCCGCTCATCTCCGCCCCTCCGCTTCTATTGGCCGGCCGCTGTGTGATGTCGCTGTGACGCCGAACGTCCCTCCCCCTTTAGGAAGAGGAAGTTCGCCGCCCACAGCGAGGTCGTTCGGGAGGTAAGTACGTGTGACGGGGTTACCGAGATTGTGCGATACAGGCAACAAATTGCCCGTAACGCACAAACGATGGGGGCGGGTGCAATCGCTCATGCGAACGCACGATAAATTGATACGTGTAAAGCAGGGTTTAGTATTTTTGTTCTACAATTTTACTTTAGCCTAAAAGTTTTAATTCACACTAGGGGTAATAGGAGTTTGATCAGTTTTATATGGAATTTTTACCCAATATGGCAGTACCCCATATGTGGCTGTACTCCATATGTGGCTGTATACTACTATTTGAGCATGAGGCAGGTATCAGATAGAAAGGAGCACTACTTGGCTTTTAGAATGCAGATTCCATTTGAATAGATTGTTTTCATTAACCAAGCCCCGGAGGTGTTAGTTCACCAGAAACCTGAAAAGTTACCCCATATGGCCTAAAACACATTTCCGCATAAAAAACGTCCGTGTGACACGGTCCGTTTTTCGGGTCCGTGTTCCATTTTTTTGGGGCGTTTCTCCGGTACGTATGGTATCCGTGTGATGGCGTATGCGAGCCGTGTGTATGTGTAAAATGTCCGTGTTTGTATGTAAAATGCCCGTGTATGTGTACGTGGAATGTCCATGTGGAATGTCCGTTTGTGTGTTGCACAATGTCGTTGATACGTGTCGGCTGACAGCAGACAGAGTTGCGCGATGAGAATGAACTCGGGTGAACTTCACCCGACTTGATTGTCATGCCGCGGCTCTGTCTGTGTGCCGCGTACTGATTAGCGGTCACCTGTGAAGGATTCACCAGTGACCGCTAATCCCCCGAGTGACTGAAGTGAGCAGCCCTCTCTCATACTTACCGCTCCCCGATCACCAGCGCGGCGAGGAACAGCTGTGCAGAGAATACGCGGCAACAATTACTTTGAATATGCCGGCCGCTCATTAATCAATCTCGTATTCCCTGCTTTCCCCACCCACAGACGCCTGTGATTGGTTGCAGTCAGACACGCCCTCCACGCTGAGTGCCAGGTGTCTCACTGCACCCAATCACAGCAGCCGGTGGGCGTGTCTGTACTGTGCAGTGAAATAAATAATTAAATAATTTAAAAAAACGGCGTGCGGTTCCCCCAATTTTAATACCAGCCAGATAAAGCCATACGGCTGAAGGCTGGTATTCTCAGGATGGGGAGCTCCACGTTATGGGGAGCCCCCCAGCCTAACAATATCAGCCAGCAGCCGCCCAGAATTGCCACATACATTAGATGCGACAGTTCTGGGACTGTACCCGGCTCTTCCCGATTTGCCCTGGTACTTTGGCAAATCGGGGTAATAAGGAGTTATTGGCAGCCCATAGCTGCCACTAAATCCTAGATTAATCATGTCAGGCGTCTCCCCAAGATACCTTCCATGATTAATCTGTAAGTGACAGTAAATAACAGAGAGTAGTAGAATAGGGTGTCCAAACCGCGCCAATGACTAGCCGATCATGAAGATGTAGATTAATGTTTGCTTTTATTCAATGCACAGGTCAACGCGTTTCAGAAGACACAGCTCCCTTCCTCAGGACAGACTGGCAAGAAACATAAAATATCATCTTTTATGTTTCTTGCCAGTCTGTCCTGAGGAAGGGAGCTGTGTCTTCCGAAACGCGTTGACCTGTGCATTGAATAAAAGCAAACATTAATCTACATCTTCATGATCGGCTAGTCATTGGCGCGGCTTGGACACCCTATTCTACTACTCTCTGTTATCTGCCAATTTGGGGACCGCTGCCGTGGCTTGAAGTTACTTACGTGCTGTTATAGGAGTTGTGACTTTCACAACCCCTATAGATGAGTAGTACCACCTCTTTCATTCCCCCCTTGCTACCGGGGTAAGACCCTATTGCGCTTCTTTTTCCCACAGTTTATCTCCTGTTTCCTTAGTGACAGTAAATAAACACACACACCCAAAAAAATCCTTTATTAGAAATAAAAAACATAAACATATACCCTGGTTCACCACTTTAATAAGCCCGAAAAAGCCCTCCATGTCCGGCGTAATCCAGGATGGTCCAGCGTCGCTTCCAGCTCTGCTGCATGGAGGTGACCGGAGCTGCAGAATACACAGCTGCTCCTGTCAGCTCCACTCAGCTAATGAAGGGAATAGCGTGATCAGCTGTATTCAGCGTTGGCCGCGAGTAACCTCAGTGACAGCTCAGCTGATCGCGCTATTCCCTTCATTAGCTGCGTGGAGCTGACAGGAGCGGCGGTGTCTTCTGCAGCTCCGGTCACCGTCATGCAGCAGAGCTGGAAGCGACGCTGGACCATCCTGGAGTACGTCGGACATGGAGGGCTTTTTTGGGCTTATAAAATTGGTGAACAAGGCAATTTGTTAGTGTTTTTTTTTCTAATAAAGGATTGTTCGGGTGTGTGTGTTTATTTACTGTAATTTACAGATTAATCATGGAAGGAATCTCGGGGAGACGCCTGACATGATTAATCTAGGACTTATTGGCAGCTATGGGCTGCCAATAACTCCTTATTACCCCGATTTGCCAACGCACCAGGGCAAATCGGGATGAGCCGGATACAGTCCCAAAACTGTCGCATATAATGTATGCGGCAATTCTGGGCGGCTGCTGACTGATATTGTTAGGCTGGGGGGCTCCCCATAACGTGGGGCTCCCCATCCTGAGAATACCAGCCTTCAGCCATATGGCTTTATCTGGCTGGTATTAAAATTGGGGGGACCGCACACCGTTTTTTTTAATTATTTATTTATTTATTTTACTGCACAGTATAGACACGCCCACCGGCTGCTGTGATTGGGTGCAGTGAGACAGCTGTCACTCAGCGTGGGGGGCGTGTCTGACTGCAACCAATCACAGGTGTCTGTGGGTGGGGAAAGCAGGGAATACGAGATTGATTAATGAGCGGCCGGTATATTCAAAGTAATTGTTGCCGCTTATTCTCTGCACAACTGTTCCTCGCCGCGCTGGTGATTGGGGAGCGGTATGAACCGGGGGAAGAAAAAAACCGAGCGCCAATGGAAGTATGACTGAGAACAGCAGAAAAAAAGGTAAGTATACTGAATTTAATTTAAAAAAAAAAATAAGATCGCTAGTGTAAAAACGCAAACGCACGAAACGTGCTGAACACTGAGATACTCCGTGGGCGGTCCGTGCAGGCACGGACCCATAGACTAAAGCGGGTTCGTGCCTGCGTGCTGCCGGCCAAAAACGGACATGTCATCCAGGTAGAAAAGCGCACGCACGTACTTACCACACGGACACACGTTCCGTGTGATTTTACGTGTGTGTGCCATCTACCTTTGAATAACATGGGTCTCCGTGTGTACGTGTCTCCGGTACGTGCAAATACGTACCGCACACGTACAAATTAAATGGATGTGTGTTGCGGGTCTAAGGGGAATTTTACTGCTAAAGGATCTCATCTAATCCTGTAGATTATTTTGAACCCACAGGTGCATCACAGTTTAACACTGGCACTTAGAAATAAAGTATATTAGTCGGAAAATTGTACTCAAGTTATTAAATTAGCACTGTGAATTTGTCAGTTGCGCAAAGGATAAAAGGTCAAACTGGACTCCACAATTTATTGAACGGTGATGCCCTATACAGTTAGGTCCAGAAATATTTGGACAGTGACACAATATTCGCGAGTTGGGCTCTGCATGCCACCACATTGGATTTGAAATGAAACCTCTACAACAGAATTCAAGTGCAGATTGTAACGTTTAATTTGAAGGTTTGAACAAAAATATCTGATAGAAATTGTAGGAATTGTACACATTTCTTTACAAACACTCCACATTTTAGGAGGTCAAAAGTAATTGGACAAATAAACCAAACCCAAACAAAATATTTTTATTTTCAATATTTTGTTGCGAATCCTTTGGAGGCAATCACTGCCTTAAGTCTGGAACCCATGGACATCACCAAACACTGGGTTTCCTCCTTCTTAATGCTTTGCCAGGCCTTTACAGCCGCAGCCTTCAGGTCTTGCTTGTTTGTGGGTCTTTCTGTCTTAAGTCTGGATTTGAGCAAGTGAAATGCATGCTCAATTGGGTTAAGATCTGGTGATTGACTTGGCCATTGCAGTGAAATGCATGCTCAATTGGGTTAAGATCTGGTGATTGACTTGGCCATTGCAGAATGTTCCACTTTTTTGCACTCATGAACTCCTGGGTAGCTTTGGCTGTATGCTTGGGGTCATTGTCCATCTGTACTATGAAGCGCCGTCCGATCAACTTTGCGGCATTTGGCTGAATCTGGGCTGAAAGTATATCCCGGTACACTTCAGAATTCATCCGGCTACTCTTGTCTGCTGTTATGTCATCAATAAACACAAGTGACCCAGTGCCATTGAAAGCCATGCATGCCCATGCCATCACGTTGCCTCCACCATGTTTTACAGAGGATGTGGTGTGCCTTGGATCATGTGCCGTTCCCTTTCTTCTCCAAACTTTTTTCTTCCCATCATTCTGGTACAGGTTGATCTTTGTCTCATCTGTCCATAGAATACTTTTCCAGAACTGAGCTGGCTTCATGAGGTGTTTTTCAGCAAATTTAACTGTGGCCTGTCTATTTTTGGAATTGATGAATGGTTTGCATCTAGATGTGAACCCTTTGTATTTACTTTCATGGAGTCTTCTCTTTACTGTTGACTTAGAGACAGATACACCTACTTCACTGAGAGTGTTCTGGACTTCAGTTGATGTTGTGAATGGGTTCTTCTTCACCAAAGAAAGTATGCGGCGATCATCCACCACTGTTGTCTTCCGTGGACGCCCAGGCCTTTTTGAGTTTCCAAACTCACCAGTCAATTCCTTTTTTCTCAGAATGTACCCGACTGTTGATTTTGCTACTCCAAGCATGTCTGCTATCTCTCTGATGGATTTTTTCTTTTTTTTCAGCCTCAGGATGTTCTGCTTCACCTCAATTGAGAGTTCCTTAGACCGCATGTTGTCTGGTCACAGCAACAGTTTCCAAATGCAAAACCACACATCTGTAATCAACCCCAGACCTTTTAACTACTTCATTGATTACAGGTTAACGAGGGAGACGCCTTCAGAGTTAATTGCAGCCCTTAGAGTCCCTTGTCCAATTACTTTTGGTCCCTTGAAAAAGAGGAGGCTATGCATTACAGAGCTATGATTCCTAAACCCTTTCTCCGATTTGGATGTGAAAACTCTCATATTGTAGCTGGGAGTGTGCACTTTCAGCCCATATTATATATATAATTGTATTTCTGAACATGTTTTTGTAAACAGCTAAAATAACAAAACTTGTGTCACTGTCCAAATATTTCTGGACCTAACTGTATGTCATCAGAAAGTACTTTTTGGCCACACATCAGGACTGAGAAGGACAGTGCACTATTTTGGCTTTTAAAGCACAGATTTTGATAGAATAGTTTGCAAGCAACATTTGCGTAGCCGTTATGGTGCCAATACTCCAGAAACCCACCATACTGCGGATTAGCACACTGTTAGTACCCAAAAGAGGGGGACATTTGGATTTCAATGTAACTTTTTTTAGGGGGTGGGAGCCTTTGCTTTTCCAGAGCCTTTGTTGTACCAGCAACTTGGGAACTCCCTATATTTTCAGTGATAAATGATGGACTTCAGTGGGGGCTGTGTTTGTGCGGGATAACTTAGAGATTTTGTTCGTAACATTTTGGGGTACATAACATTTTTTTATAGCTCTCAGAATAAGGCTGGGATCACATGTTTGTCTTCTACGCTGAGCACTTACGTTGGGGTTTCCCATGTAAATCCACCAAAAATGTGATTCAGATTAAACCCCCAGGCTCTGATTGAACCACTAACTCAATAAGGCAGATGGAGAAACTTTGGACTCCGTTTGGTGTCTATTCCACTGGTATCCATCTTCTTAGGTATGCACAGAACTGTGGTTGACCCCACTTGTGTGCTAAAAAGACACCTAGAATAATGGGACACCACTGAAACAGACCAAATAGAGTCCAAAGTGACTCCATCTGCATCATTATTGAGTAGTTTTGTCTGGGAATTTTATGTGAATCATGTTTCTTGGAATTTACATGGAAAACCTGATGTAAGTGTTAAGTAGAGAGCACAGGAAAAATGTTAATCAAGCCTAAAGCGGGCTTTACACGTTGCGACATCGGCAACGAGATATCATCAGGGTCACGTCGTTAAGCCTGCTTTACACCTTGCAATTAAGCATACGATATCGTATGCGATTGTACCCGCCCCCATCGTATGTGCGGCACGTTCAATTTGTTGAACGTATTGCACAAACGAATAACCCCCCGTCCATACGACCTCGATGTGGGCGGCGAACATCCACTTCCTGGAGTGGGAGAGACGTTCGGCGTCACATCGACGTCACGCGGCAGCCGGCCAATAGAAGCGGAGGGGCGGAGATGAGCGGGACGTAAACATCCCGCCCACCTCCATTGTTCCGCATTGCCGGCGGGAGCCGCGGGATGCAGGTAAGATCTGTTCATCATTCCCAGGGTGTCACACTCTGTGATGTGTGCTACCCCGGGTACGATGAACAACCTGACGTTCAATTTTTAGGAAATGAACGAAGTGCATGCGATGAACATTTTACCATTCAATCGCAATCGCACGTAGATGTTACATGCTACAATGTAACTTACGATGCCGGATGTGCGTCACTTACGACGTGACCCCGCCGACACATCGTAAGGTACAGTCATATGAAAAAGTTTGGGCACCCCTATTGATGTTAACCTTTTTTCTTTATAACAATTTGGGTTTTTGCAACAGCTATTTCAGTTTCATATATCTAATAACTGATGGACTGAGTAATATTTCTGGATTCAAATGAGGTTTATTGTACAGAAAATGTGCAATCTGCATTTAAACTAAATTTGACCGGTGCAAAAGTATGGGCCCCTCAACATAAAAGTGACATTACTATTTTGTAGATCCTCCTTTTGCAAAAATAACAGCCTCTAGTCGCTTTCTATAGCTTTTAATTAGTTCCTCGATCCTGGATGAAGGTATATTTGACCATTCCTGTTTACAAAACAATTCCAGTTCAGTTACGTTTGATGGTCGTCGAGCATGGACAGCACGCTTCAAATTATCCCACACATTTTCAATGATATTCAGGTCTGGGGACTGGGATGGCCATTCCAGAACATTGTAATCGTTCCTCTGCATGAATGCCTGAGTAGATTTGGAGCGATGTTTTGGATCATTGTCTTGCTGAAATATCCATCCCCTGCGTAACTTCAACTTCGTCACTGATTCTTGCACATTATTGTCAAGAATCTGCTGATACTGAGTTGAATCCATGCGACCCTCAACTTTAACAAGATTCCCGGTGCCGGCATTGGCCACACAGCGCCAAAGCATGATGGAACCTCCACCAAATTTTACTGTGGGTAGCAAGTGCTTTTCTTGGAATGCTGTGTTTTTTTGCCTCCATGCATAATGCCTTTTTGTATGACCAAACAACTCAATCTTTGTTTCATCAGTCCACAGGACCTTCTTCCAAAATGTAACTGGCTTGTCCAAATGTGCTTTTGCATACCTCAGGCGACTATGTTTGTGGCGTGCTTGCAGAAACGGCTTCTTTCGCATCACTCTCCCATACAGCTTCTCCTTGTGCAATGTGCGCTGTATTGTTGACCGATGCACATTGACAACATCTGCAGCAAGATGATGCTGCAGGTCTTTGGAGGTGGTCTGTGGATTGTCCTTGACTGTTCTCACCATTCTTCTTCTCTACCACTTCTGGGCTTAACAAGAACTGTACCTGTGTTCTTCCATTTCCTTACTATGTTCCTCACAGTGGAAACTGACAGTTTAAATCTCTGAGACAACTTTTTGTATCCTTCCCCTGAACAACTATGTTGAATAATCTTTGTTTTCAGATCATTTGAGATTTGTTTTGAGGAGCCCATGATGCCACTCTTCATAGGAGATTCAAATAGGAGAACAACTTGCAAGTGGCCACCTTAAATACCTTTTCTCATGATTGGATACACCTGCCTATGAAGTTCAAAGCTTAATGAGGTTACAAAACCAATTTAGTGCTTTATTAAGTCAGTAAAAAGTAGTTAGGAGTGTTCAAATCAAGAAATTGATAAGGGTGCCCATACTTTTGCACCGGTCAAATTTTGTTTAAATGCGGATTGCACATTTTCTGTTAGTACAATAAACCTCATTTCAATCCAGAAATATTACTCAGTCCATCAGTTATTAGATATATGAAACTGAAATAGCTGTTGCAAAAACCCAAATTGTTATAAAGAAAAAAGGTTAACATTAATAGGGTGCCCAAATATTTTCATATGACTGTATATTGTAGCGTGTAAAGCGCCCTTAAGTGACGCACATCCGGCGCCATTACCGACATAGTGTGTAACGCAAATGAGCGACGATCAACGAGCACAAAAACGTCAAAAATCGTTGCTCGTTGTCACGCCGCTCATTTCCATAATATCGCTGCAGCAACAGGTATGATGTTGTTTGTTGTTCCTGCGTCAGCACACATCGCTATGTGTGACACCGCAGGAGCGACAAACATCTCCTTACCTGCCTCCACCAGAAATGGAGGAAGGAAGGATGTGGGTGGCATGTTCTGGTCGCTCATCTTCGCCCCTCCTTTTCTATTGGGCGACGGTTCAGTGACGCTGCTGTGACGTCGCTGTGATGCTGAACGACCCGCCCCCTTAAAAAGGAGGCGGATCGACGGTCACCGCAACGTCGCAGGGCAGGAAAGTGCGTGTGACGCTGCCGTAGCGATAATGTTCGCTACGGCAGCGATCACCACATATCGGCCGTACGATGGGGGCGGGTGCTATTGCGCTCGGCATTGCTAGCATCGGCTAGCGATGTCGCAAGATATAAAACCTGCTTTAGCCTGATTTTCAGGGGCTAGAATCTACTTACATAATCACCAGTTTTGGCTGTTCTCCTATTCCGTGATGCACCACGGCATTGCCCCCCCACAAGATCTGTATGCCCCCAGCCCCCATCCACCAGATCTGTATGCCCCCAGCCCCCTCCCACCAGATCTGTATGCGCCCAGACCCCCCACCAGATGTGTATGCCCCTAGCCCTTCCACCAGAATTGTATGCCCCCAGCCCCCTCCACCAGATCTGTATGGCCCCAGGCCCCCCCACCAGATCTGTATGCCCCCAGCCCGCCCCCCAGACCTGATCTGTATGCCCCCAGCCCCACCACCAGATCTGTATGCCCCCAGCCCCCCCCACCAGATCTGTATACCCCCAGCCCCACCATCAGATCTGTATGCTTCCAGCCCCCCCTACCAGATATGCATGCCCCCAGCCCCCCCGACCAGATCTGTTTGCCCCCCCCATCAGATCTGTATGCCTCCAGCCCCCACACTAGATCTGTATGCCCCCAGCCCCCCAACCAGATATGTATGCCCCCAGCTCCCCCACCAGATCTGTACGCCCCCCACCAGATCTGTATACCCCCAGCCCCCCCACAAGATCTGTATGCCCCCAGCCCCCCTCCAGATATATAGGCCCCCCAGCCCCCCACCAGATTTGTATGCCCCCAGCCCCCTCCACCAGATCTGTTTGCTCCCAGTGCCCCTCACCAGATCTGCATGCTCCCAGCTCCCCACCAGATCTGTATGCCCCACCACCAGATCTTTATGCCCCCAGCCCCCCCACCAGATCTGTATTCCCCCAGCCCCCCACCAGATCTGTATGCCCCCAGCCCCCCCACCAGATCTGTATGCCCCCAGCCCCACCCACCAGATCTGTATACCCCCAGCCCCCCACCAGATCTGTATGCCTCCAGCCCCCCTACCAGATATGTATGCCCCCAGCCCCTCCACCAGATCTGTATGCCTCCCACCAGTACTGTATGCCCCCAGCCCCCCCCCACTAGATCTGCATGCCCCCAGCACCGCCCACAAGATCTGTATGCCCCCAGCCCCCCCACAAGATCTGTATGCCCCCAGCTCCCCCCACCAGATCTGTATGCCCTCAGCCCCCCCACAAGATCTGTATGCCCCCAGCCCACCCCACCAGATCTGTATTCCTCCAGCCCCCCCATCAGGTCTATATGCCCCCAGCCCCCCCCACCAGATCTGTATGGCCCCATCCCCTCCACCAGATCTGTATGCCTCCAGCCCCCTACCAGATCTGTATGCCCCCAGCCCCCCTACCAGATTTGTATGCCCCCAGCCCCCCACCAAATCTGTATGGCCCCAGGCCCCCCCCCCCACCAGATCTGCATGGCCCCAGGGCCCCCCCACCAGATCTGTATGCCCCCAGCCCGCCCCCGACCAGATCTGTATGCCCCCAGCCCCACTACCAGATCTGTATGCCCCAGCCCCCCCCATCAGATATGTATGCCCCCAGCTCCCCCACCAGATCTGTATGCCCCCCACCAGATCTGTATACCCCCAGCCCCCCCACAAGATCTGTATGCCCCCAGGCCCCCCTCCAGATATGTATGCCCCCAGTCCCCTCACCAGATCTGTATGCCCCCAGCCCCCCCACCAGATCTGTTTGCTCCCAGTGCCCCTCACCAGATCTGTATGCTCCCAGCCCCCCACCAGATCTGTATGCCCCACCACCAGATCTTTATGCCCCCAGCCCCCCCACCAGATCTGTATGCCCTCAGCCCCCCCACAAGATCTGTATGCCCCCAGCCCACCCCACCAGATCTGTATTCCTCCAGCCCCCCCCATCAGGTCTATATGCCTCCAGCCCCCTACCAGATCTGTATGCCCCCAGCCCCCCTACCAGATTTGTATGCCCCCAGCCCCCCACCAAATCTGTATGGCCCCAGGCACCCCCCACCAGATCTGCATGGCTCCAGGCCCCCCTCACCAGATCTGTATGCCCCCAGCCCGCCCCCGACCAGATCTGTATGCCCCCAGCCCCACTACCAGATCTGTATGCCCCAGCCCCCCCATCAGATATGTATGCCCCCAGCTCCCCCACCAGATCTGTATGCCCCCCACCAGATCTGTATACCCCCAGCCCCCCCCACAAGATCTGTATGCCCCCAGCCCCCCCTCCAGATATGTATGCCCCCAGTCCCCTCACCAGATCTGTATGCCCCCAGCCCCCCCACCAGATCTGTTTGCTCCCAGTGACCCTCACCAGATCTGTATGCTCCCAGCCCCCCACCAGATCTGTATGCCCCACCACCAGATCTTTATGCCCCCAGCCCCCCCACCAGATCTGTATGCCCCCAGCCCCCCACCAGATCTGTATGCCCCCAGCCCCCCCACCAGATCTGTATGCCCCCAGCCCCACCTACCAGATCTGTATACCCCCAGCCCCCCACCAGATCTGTATGTCCCCAGCCCCTCCACCAGATCTGTATGCCCCCAGCCCCCCCACTAGATCTGTATGCCCCCAGCCCCCCCACTAGATCTGTATGCCCCCAGCCCCCCCAACAGATCTGTATGCACCCAGTCCCCCCACCAGATCTGTATGCCCTCAGTCCCCCCACCAGATCTGTATGCCCTCAGTCCCCCCACAAGATCTGTATGCCACCAGCCCCCCCACCAGATCTGTATGCCCCCAGCCCCACCCACCAGATCTGTATACCCCCAGCCCCCCACCAGATCTGTATGCCTCCAGCCCCCCTACCAGATATGTATGCCCCCAGCCCCTCCACCAGATCTGTATGCCTCCCATCAGTACTGTATGCCCTCAGCCCCCCCACTAGATCTGTATGCCCCCAGCCCCGCCCACAAGATCTGTATGCCCCCAGCCCCCCCACAAGATCTGTATGCCCCCAGCTCCCCCCACCAGATCTATATGCCCTCAGCCCCCCCACAAGATCTGTATGCCCCCAGCCCACCCCACCAGATCTGTATTCCTCCAGCCCCCCCATCAGGTCTATATGCCCCCAGCCCCCCCCACCAGATCTGTATGGCCGAATCCCCTCCACCAGATCTGTATGCCTCCAGCCCCCTACCAGATCTGTATGCCCCCAGCCCCCCTACCAGATTTGTATGCCCCCAGCCCCCCATCCAAATCTGTATGGCCCCAGGCCCCCCCCACCAGATCTGCATGGCCCCAGGCCCCCCCCCACCAGATCTGTATGCCCCCAGCCCGCCCCCGACCAGATCTGTTTGCCCCCAGCATCACTACCAGATCTGTATGCCCCAGCCCCCCCACCAGATATGTATGCCCCCAGCTCCCCCACCAGATCTGTATGCCCCCCACCAGATCTGTATACCCCCAGCCCCCCCACAAGATCTGTATGCCCCCAGCCCCCCCACCAGATCTGTTTGCTCCCAGTGCCCCTCACCAGATCTGTATGCTCCCAGCCCCCCACCAGATCTGTATGCCCCACCACCAGATCTTTATGCCCCCAGCCCCCCCACCAGATCTGTATGTCCCCAGCCCCCCACCAGATCTGTATGCCCCCAGCCCCCACCAGATCTGTATGCCCCCAGCCCCACCTACCAGATCTGTATACCCCCAGCCCCCCACCAGATCTGTATGCCCCCAGCCCCTCCACCAGATCTGTATGCCCCCAGCCCCCCCACTAGATCTGTATGCCCCCAGCCCCCCCACTAAATCTGTATGCCCCCAGCCCCCCCAACAGATCTGTATGCACCCAGTCCCCCCACCAGATCTGTATGCCCTCAGTCCCCCCACAAGATCTGTATACCCCCAGCCCCCTCCCACCAGATCTCTATGCCCCCAGCCCCCCCCCACCAGATTTGTATGCCCCCAGCCTCCCACCAGAATTGTATGCCCCCAGCCCGCCCCCCCAGACCTGATCTGTATACCCCCAGCCCCACCATCAGATCTGTATGCTTTCAGCCCCCCCTACCAGATATGCATGCCCCCAGCCCCCCCACCAGATCTGTTTGCCCCCCATCAGATCTGTATGCCCCCAGCCCCCCACCAGATATGTATTCCCCCAGCTCCCCCACCAGATCTGTATGCCCCCACCAGATCTGTATACCCCCAGCCCCCCCACAAGATCTGTATGCCCCCAGCCCCCCCCTCCAGATATATATGCCCCCAGCCCCCTTCACCAGATCTGTATGCCTCCAGCCCCCCCCACCAGATTTGTTTGCTCCCAGTGCCCATCACCAGATCTGTATGCTCCCAGCCCCCCACCAGACCTGTATGCCCCACCACCAGATCTTAATGCCCCCAGCCCCCCCACCAGATCTGTGTGCCCCCAGCCCCCCCACCAGATCTGTATGTCCCCAGCCCCCCACCAGATCTGTATTCCCCCCAGCCCCACCCACCAGATCTGTATACCCCCAGCCCCCCACCAGATCTGTATGCCTCCAGCCGCCTATCAGATATGCATGCCCCCAGCCCCTCCACCAGATCTGTATGCCCCCCACCAGATCTGTATGCCCCCAGCCCCCCCACTAGATCTGTATGCCCCCAGCCCCCCCACCAGATCTGTTTGCTCCCAGCGCCCCTCACCAGATCTGTATGCTCCCAGCCCCCCACCAGATCTGTATGCCCCACTACCAGATCTTTATGCCCCTAGCCCCCCACCAGATCTGTATGCACCCAGCCCCCCACCAGATCTGTATGCCCCCACCCCCCCACCAGATCTGTATGCCCCCAGCCCCACCCACCAGATCTGTATACCCCCAGCCCCCCACCAGATCTGTATGCCTCCAGCCCCCCCTACCAGATATGTATGCCCCCAGCCCCTCCACCAGATCTGTATGCCCCCCACCAGATCTGTATGCCCCCAGCCCCCCCACTAAGTCTGTATGCCCCCAGCCCCGCCCACAAGATCTGTATGCCCCCAGCCCCCCCACAAGATCTGTATGCCCCCATCTCCTCCACCAGATCTGTATGCCTCCAGCCCCCTACCAGATCTGTATGCCCCCAGCCCCCCTACCAGATCTGTATACCCCCAGCCCCCCACCAGATCTGTATGGCCCCAGACCCCCCCCACCAGATCTGTATGCCCCCAGCCCGCCCCCGAACAGATCTGTATGCCCCCAGCCCCACTACCAGATCTGTATGCCCCAGCCCCCCCACCAGATCTGTATGCCTCCAGCTCCCCCACTAGATCTGTAGGCCCCAGCCCCCCCCACCAGATCTGTATGCCCCCCACCAGATCTGTATGTCCCCAGCCCCCCCACTAGATCTGTATGCCCCCAGCCCCGCCCACAAGATCTGTATGCCCCCATCCCCCCACAAGATCTGTATGCCCGCAGCTCCCCCCACCAGATCTGTATGCCCTCAGCCCCCCCACCAGATCTGTATGCCCCCAGCCCCCTCCCACCAAATCGGTATGCCCCCAGCCCCCCCCCAGATCTGTATTCCTTCAGCCTCCCCACCAGATCTGTATGCCCCCAGTCCCCCCACCAGATCTGTATGCCCCCAGCCCCCTCCCACCAAATCGGTATGCCCCCAGACCCCCCCACCAGATCTATATGCCCCCCCACCAGATCTGTATGGCCCCAGCCCCTCCACCAGATCTGTATGCCTCTAGCCCCCCTACCAGATCTGTATGCCCCCAGCCCCCCTACCAGATCTGTATGCCCCCAGCCCCCCACCAGATCTGTAAGGCCCCAGGCCCCCCCCACCAGATCTGTATGCCCCCAGACCGCCCCCCCAATCAGATCTGTATGCCCCCATCCCCCCCACCAGATCTGTCTGCCTCCAGCCCCCCCTACCAGATATGTATGCCCCCAGCACCCCCGCCAGATCTGTATGCCCCCAGCCCCCCCACCAGATCTGTATGCCCCCAGCCCCCTACCAGATCTGTATACCCCAGCCCCCCCACCAGATCTGTATACCCCCAGCTCCCCACCAGATCTGTATGCCTCCAGCCCCCCTACCAGATATGTATGCCTCCAGCCCCCCCACCAGATCTGTATGCCCCCCCACCAGATCTGTGTGCCCCCCACCAGATCTGTATGCCCCCAGCCCCCCCACTAGATCTGTATGCCCCCAGCCCCCCCACTAGATCTGTATGCCCCCAGCCCCCCCACCAGATCTGTATGCACCCAGTCCCCCCACCAGATCTGTATGCCCTCAGTCCCCCCCACCAGATCTGTATGCCTTCAGCCCCCCCACAAGATCTGTATGCCCCTAGCCCCCCCCACCAAATCTGTATGCTCCCAGCCCCCTCCCACCAGATCTGTATGCGCCCAGCCCCCCCCACCAGATGTGTATGCCCCCAGCCCTTCCAAAAGAATTGTATGCCCCCAGCCCCCTCCACCATATCTGCATGCCCCCAGCCCCCTCCACCAGATCTGTATGCCCCCAGCCCCACCACCAGATCTGTATGCCCCCAGCCCCCCCACCAGATCTGTATACCCCCAGCCCCACCATCAGATCTGTATGCTTCCAGCCCCCCCTACCAGATATGCATGCCCCCAGCCCCCCCACCAGATCTGTTTGCCCCCCCATCAGATTTGTATGCCTCCAGCCCCCCCACCAGATATGTATGCCCCCAGCTCCCCCACCAGATCGGTATGCCCCCCACCAGATCTGTATACCCCCAGCCCCCCCCACAAGATCTGTATGCCCCCAGCCCCCCCTCCAGATATATATGCCCCCAGCCCCCGCCACCAGATCTGTATGCCCCCAGCCCCCCCAACAGATCTGTTTGCTCCCAGTGCCCCTCACCAGATCTGTATGCTCCCAGCCCCCCACCAGATCTGTATGCCCCACCACCAGATCTTTATGCCCCCAGCCCCCCCACCAGATCTGTATGCTCCCAGCCCCCCCACCAGATCTGTATGCCCCCAGCCCCCCCACCAGATCTGTATGCCCCCAGCCCCACCCACCAGATCTGTATACCCCCAGCCCCCCACCAGATCTGTATGCCTCCAGCCCCCCTACCAGATATGTATGCCTCCAGCCCCTCCACCAGATCTGTATGCCCCCCACCAGATCTGTATGCCCCCAGCCCCCCCCACTAGATCTGTATGCCCCCAGCCCCGCCCAGAAGATCTGTATGCCCCCAGCCCCCCCACAAGATCTGTATGCCCCCAGCTCCCCCCACCAGATCTGTATGCCCTCAGCCCCCCCACAAGATCTGTATGCCCCCAGCCCCCCCCCACCAGATCTGTATTCCTCCAGCCCCCCCATCAGCTCTATATGCCCCCAGCCCCCCCCACCAGATCTGTATGGCCCCATCCCCTCCACCAGATCTGTATGCCTCCAGCCCCCTACCAGATCTGTATGCCCCCAGCCCCCCTACCAGATCTGTATGCCTCCAGCCCCCCACCAAATCTGTATGGCCCCAGACCCCCCCCACCAGATCTGCATGGCCCCAGTCCCCCCCCACCAGATCTGTATGCCCCCAGCCCGCCCCCCCGACCAGATCTGTATGCCCCCAGCCCCATTACCAGATCTGTATGCCCCAGCCCCCCCACCAGATATGTATGCCCCCAGCTCCCCCACCAGATCTGTATGCCCCCCACCAGATCTGTATACCCCCAGCCCCCCCACAAGATCTGTATGCCCCCAGCCCCCCCCCTCCAGATATGTATGCCCCCAGCCCCCTGACCAGATCTGTATGCCCCCAGCCCCCCCACCAGATCTGTTTTCTCCCAGTCCCCCTCACCAGATCTGTATGCTCCCAGCCCCCCACCAGATCTGTATGCCCCACCACCAGATCTTTATGCCCCCAGCCCCCCCACCAGATCTGTATGCCCCCAGCCCCCCACCAGATTTATATGCCCCCAGCCCCCCCACTAGATCTGTATGCCCCCAGCCCCCCCACTAGATCTGTATGCCCCCAGCCCCCCCAACAGATCTGTATGCTCCCAGTCCCCCCACCAGATCTGTATGCCCTCAGTCCCCCCACCAGATCTGTATGCCTTCAGCCTCCCCCACCAGATCTGTATGCCCGCAGCCCCCTCCCACCAGATCTGTATGCCCCCAGCCCCCCCCACCAGATGTGTATGCCCCCAGCCTCCCACCAGAATTGTATGCCCCCAGCCCGCCCCCCAGACCTGATCTGTATACCCCCAGCCCCACCATCAGATCTGTATGCTTCCAGCCCCCCCCTACCAGATATGCATGCCCCCAGCCCCCCCCACCAGATCTGTTTGCCCCCCCATCAGATCTGTATGCCTCCAGCCCCCACACTAGATCTGTATGCCCCCAGCCCCCCCACCAGATATGTATGCCCCCAGCTCCCCCACCAGATCTGTATACCCCCACCAGATCTGTATACCCCCAGCCCCCCCCACAAGATCTGTATGCCCCCAGCCCCCCCCACCAGATCTGTATGCTCCCAGCCCCCCCCACCAGATCTGTATGCCCCCAGCCCCCCCACCAGATCTGTTTGCTCCCAGTGCCCCTCACCAGATCTGTATGCTCCCAGCCCCCCACCAGATCTGTATGCCCCACCACCAGATCTTTATTCCCCCAGCCCCCCCACCAGATCTGTATGCCCCCAGCCCCCCACCAGATCTGTATGCCCCCAGCCCCCCCACCAGATCTGTGTACCCCCAGTCCCCCACCAGATCTGTATGCCCCCAGCCCCCCCACCAGATCTGTATGCCCCCAGCCCCACCCACCAGATCTGAATGCCTCCAGCCCCCCTACCAGATATGTATGCCCCCAGCCCCTCCACCAGATCTGTATGCCCCCCACCAGATCTGTATGCCCCCAGCCCCCCCACTAGATCTGTATGCCCCCAGCCCCGCCCACAAGATCTGTATTCCCCCAGCCCCCCCACAAGATCTGTATGCCCCCAGCTCCCCCCACCAGATCTGTATGCCCCCAGCCCCCCCACAAGATCTGTATGCCCCCAGCCCCCCCCACCAGATCTGTATTCCTCCAGCCCCCCCCATCAGGTCTATATGCCCCCAGCCCCCCCCCACCAGATCTGTATGGCCCCATCCCCTCCACCAGATCTGTATGCCTCCAGCCCCCTACCAGATCTGTATGCCCCCAGCCCCCCTACCAGATCTGTATGCCCCCAGCCCCCCACCAAATCTGTATGGCCCCAGGCCCCCCCCACCAGATCTGTATGCCCCCAGCCTGCCCCCCCGACCAGATCTGTATGCCCACAGCCCCACTACCAGATCTGTATGCCCCCCCAGCCCCCCCACCAGATATGTATGCCCCCAGCTCCCCCACCAGATCTGTATGCCATCCCACCAGATCTGTATACCCCCAGCCCCCTCCACAAGATCTTTATGCCCCCAGCCCCCCCTCCAGATATGTATGCCCCCAGCCTCCTCACCAGATCTGTATGCCCCCAGCCTCCCCACCAGATCTGTTTGCTCCCAGTGCCCTTTACCAGATCTGTATGCTCCCAGCCCCCCACCAGATCTGTATGTCCCACCACCAGATCTTTATGCCCCCAGCCCCCCCACCAGATCTGTATGCTCCCAGCCCCCCACCAGATCTGTATGCCCCCAGCCCCCCCACCAGATCTGTATGCCCTCAGCCCCCCCACCAGATCTGTATGCCCCCAGCCCCACCTACCAGATCTGTATACCCCCAGCCCCCCACCAGATCTGTATGCCCCCAGCCCCTCCACCAGATCTGTATGCCCCCAGCCCCCCCACTAGATCTGTATGCCCCCAGCCCCCCCAACAGATCTGTATGCACCCAGTCCCCCCACCAGATCTGTATGCCCTCAGTCCCCCCACCAGATCTGTATGACTTCAGCCCCCCCACAAGATCTGTATACCCCCAGCCCCCCCACCAGATCTTTATGCCCCCAGCCCCCTCCCACCAGATCTGTATGCCCCCAGCCCCCCCACCAGATGTGTATGCCCCCAGCCTCTCACCAGAATTGTATGCCCCTAGCCCGCCCCCCAGACCTGATCTGTATACCCCCAGCCCCACCATCAGATCTGTATGCTTCCAGCCCCCCCTACCAGATATGCATGCCCCCAGCCCCCCCACCAGATCTTTTTGCCCCCCCATCAGATCTGTATGCCTCCAGCCCCCACACTAGATCTGTATGCCCCCAGCCTCCCCACCAGATATGTATGCCCCCAGCTCCCCCACCAGATCTGTATGCCCCAGACCAGATCTGTATACCCCCAGCCCCCCCCCACAAGATCTGTATGCCCACAGCCCCCCCCCCCACCAGATCTGTATGCCCCCAGCCCCCCCACCAGATCTGTTTGCTCCCAGTGCCCCTCACCAGATCTGTATGCTCCCAGCCCCCCACCAGATCTGTATGCCCCACCACCAGATCTTTATGCCCCCAGCCCCCCCACCAGATCTGTATGCTCCCAGCCCCCCCACCAGATATGTATGCCCCCAGCCCCCCCACCAGATCTGTATGCCCCCAGCCCCACCCACCAGATCTGTATACCCCCAGCCCCCCACCAGATCTGTATGCCTCCAGCCCCCCTATCAGATATGCATGCCCCTAGCCCCTCCACCAGATCTGTATGCCCCCCACCAGATCTGTATGCCCCCAGCCCCCCCACTAGATCTGTATGCCCCCAGCTCCGCCCACATGATCTGTATGCCCCCAGCCCCCCCACAAGATCTGTATGCCCCCAGCTCCCCCCACCAGATCTGTATGCCCTCAGCCCCCCCACAAGATATGTATGCCCCCAGCCCCCCCACCAGATCTGTATGGCCCCAGCCCCTTCACCAGATCTGTATGCCTCAAGCCCCCTACAAGATCTGTATGCCCCCAGCCCCCCTACCAGATCTGTATGCCCCCAGCCCCCCACCAGATCTGTATGGCCCCAGGCCCCCCCCACCAGATCTGTATGGCCTTAGGCCCCCCCACCAGATATGTATGCCCCCAGCCCGCCCCCCCGACCAGATCTGTATGGCCCCAGCCCCTTCACCAGATCTGTATGCCTCCAGCCCCCTACAAGATCTGTATGCCCCCAGCGCCCCTACCAGATCTGTATGCCCCCAGCCCCCCACCAGATCTGTATGGCCCCAGGCCCCCCCCACCAGATCTGTATGGCCCCAGGCCCCCCCCACCAGATCTGTATGCCCCCAGCCCGCCCCCCCGACCAGATCTGTATGCCCCCAGCCCCACTACCAGATCTGTATTCCCCAGCCCCCCCACCAGATATGTATGCCCCCAGCTCCCTCACCAGATCTGTATACCCCCAGCCCCCCCCACAAGATCTGTATGCCCCAAGCCCCCCCTCCAGATATGTATGCCCCCAGCCCCCCCACCAGATCTGTATGCCCCCAGCCCCTCACCAGATCTGTTTGCTCCCAGTGCCCCTCACCAGATCTGTATGCTCCCAGCCCCCCCCAGATCTGTATGCCCCACCACCAGATCTTTATGCCCCCAGCCCCCCCACCAGATCTGTATGCCCCCAGCCCCCCCACCAGATCTGTATGCCCCCAGCCCCCCACCAGATCTGTATGCCCCCAGCCCCACCTACCAGATCTGTATACCCCCAGCCCCCCACCAGATCTGTATGGCCCCAGGCCCCCCCCACCAGATCTGTATGGCCCCAGGCCCCCCCCACCAGATCTGTATGCCCCCAGCCCGCCCCCCCGACCAGATCTGTATGCCCCCAGCCCCACTACCAGATCTGTATTCCCCAGCCCCCCCACCAGATATGTATGCCCCCAGCTCCCTCACCAGATCTGTATACCCCCAGCCCCCCCCACAAGATCTGTATGCCCCAAGCCCCCCCCTCCAGATATGTATGCCCCCAGCCCCCCCACCAGATCTGTATGCCCCCAGCCCCTCACCAGATCTGTTTGCTCCCAGTGCCCCTCACCAGATCTGTATGCTCCCAGCCCCCCACCAGATCTGTATGCCCCACCACCAGATCTTTATGCCCCCAGCCCCCCCACCAGATCTGTATGCCCCCAGCCCCCCCACCAGATCTGTATGCCCCCAGCCCCCCACCAGATCTGTATGCCCCCAGCCCCACCTACCAGATCTGTATACCCCCAGCCCCCCACCAGATCTGTATGCCTCCAGCCCCCCTACCAGATATGTATGCCTCCCACCAGATCTGTATGCCCCCAGCTCCCCCCTTCAGATCTGTATGCCCCCAGCCCCGCCCACAAGATCTGTATGCCCCCAGCCCCCCCACAAGATCTGTATGCCCCCAACTCCCCCCTTCAGATCTGTATGCCCTCAGCCCCCCCACAAGATCTGTATGCCCCCAGCCCCCCCCAGATCTGTATGCCCCCAGCCCCCCCCAGATCTATATGCCCCCAGCCCCCCCACCAGATCTGTATGGCCCCAGCCCCTCCACCAGATCTGTATGCCTCCAGCCCCCTACCAGATCTGTATGCCCCCAGCCCCCCACCAGATCTGTATGGCCCCAGGCCCCCCCCACCAGATCTGTATGCCCCCAGCCCGCGCCCCTGACCAAATCTGTATGCCCCCAGCCCCACTACCAGATCTGTATGCCCCAGCCCCCCCACCAGATCTGTATGCCTCCAGCACCCCCTACCAGATATGTAAGCCCCCAGCACCCTCACCAGATCTGTATTCCCCCCCACCAGATCGGTATGCCTCCAGCTCCCCCACTAGATCTGTAGGCCCCCAGCCCCCCACCAGATCTGTATGCCCCCAGCCCTCCCCACCAGATCTGTATTCCTCCAGCCCCCCCTCCAGATATGTACACCCCAGCTCCCTCCCACCAGATCTGTATGCCCCCAGCCCCTCACTAGATCTGTATGCCCACAGCCCCCCCAGCAGATCTGTATGCCCCCAGCGCCCCTCACCAGATCTGTATGCCCCCAGCCCCCCCACCAGATCTGTATGCCTCCAGCCTACCCTACCAGATATGTATGCCCCCAGCCCCCCCACCAGATATGTATGCCCTCCATTAGATCTGTATGCCCTTAGCCCCCCCACCAGATCTGTATGCCCCCAGCCCCCCACCAGATCTGTATGCCCCCAGCCCCCTCCCACCAGATCTGTATGCCTCCAGCCCTCGCACCAGATCTGTATGGCCCCAGCCCCCTCTATCAGATCTGTATGCCCGATCTGTATGCCCCCAGCTTCCCCCACCAGATCTATATGCCTCTAACCCCCCACCAGATCTGTATGCCTCCAGCCCCCCCACCAGATCTGTATGCCTCCAGCCCCCCACCAGATTTGTATGCCTCCAGCCCCCCCCACCAGATCTGTATGCCTCCAGCCCCCCCCACCAGATCTGTATGCCTACAGCGCCCCCACCAGATCTGTATACCTCCAGCCCCCTCACCAGATCTGTATACCCATAGCCCCACCCACCAGATCTGTATGCCCTCCACTCCCCCAGCAGATCTGTATGCCCACAGACCCCCTCACCAGATCTGTATGCCCACAGACCACCTCACCAGATCTGTATGCCACCAGCCCCACTCACCACTGCTCCTGTCAGCACCACCAAGCATAGACAGATGTTTAGCATAGGTCCTATTTCTAGTGAACAAATAAACAGCAGTACAAAAGTTTTTAATTTTCACATTTTATTATGTAGTATTGGTGAAAGATGACTTTATTCTTCATGTCAGTGCAATTACAGTGATACCAGATCTGAATCAGGTTTTGTTTTTGATCTCACACAGTAAAAATGCTTTCTTAAGCAGGCTTTACACGCTACAATAAATTTTACGATGTCTCGGCGGGGTCACATCGTAAGGGATGCACATCCGGCATCGTTAGTGACGTAGTTGTGTGTGACACCTACGTGCGATTCGGATTGTACGAAAATTTGTTGATCGCATACACGTCATTCAAAAGCTAAAAATTGAACGTCTGGTTGTTCAATGTTCCCGAGGCAGCACACATCGCAGTGTGTGACACCCCGGGAATAATGAACACATCTTACCTGCCTTCCGCCTGTAATGCGGAAGGAAGGAGGTAGGCGGGATGTTTACGTCCCGCTCATCTCCGCCCCTCCGCTTCTATTGGCCGGCCGCTGTGTAACGTCGCTGGGACGCCGAACGTCCCTCCCACTTAAGGAAGTGGATTTTCGCCGCCCACAGCGAGGTCGTATGGAATGTAAGTACGTGTGACGGCTTTTAATTGTTTGTGCGACACGGTCAACAAATTGAACATGCCGCACATACGATGGGGGCGGTTGCGATCGCATACGAGATCGCATGTCTAAGGCTATGTGCGCACGTTGCGTACAAGCCCTGCAGAAATTTCTGCAGCGATCTGAAGAGCACATGTGCGCTTTAGATCGCTGCAGAAATGTCCGTAGTGAGCGCCGATTCCATGCGCTCTGCCTGCAGCTCCTGCCATAGACAGAGCAGGAGCTGCCGGCAAAGCGCAGGAAAGAAGTGACATGTCACTTCTTTTTGCGCAGCGCTTCGGCAGTAGCCGAAGCGCTGCGTTCTTAAACGCCACGTGCGCACGGCTCCTGCACAATCTCCATAGACTGTGCAGGGGATGCAGGACGCATGCAGTTACGCTGCGCTACAAAGCGCAGCGTAACTGCATGTTTTTACGCGACGTGCGCACATAGCCTAATTGTAAGGTGCAAAGCAGCCTTAAGAATAGTTTTTCTGTAGCAATATTCTGAGATCTGTATATTTTTTTGCAAGCTGAGCTTCATGAGACCTTATTTTGTGCTCGACGAGTTGAAGATTTTTTGGGTACCATTTTGAGGCACATCTAATGGATGCGCCAATTCTTGGGAGGCTGCAGGCTGCTATTTTTAGGCTTAAACAAACAATAGATCCGACCTTCACAAGATGAACATTCCTGAATTCTGTTTCAATCCTTTTCAGCATGCTGTCTTCAGCCTTCAGCTTGCACCAATACCAAAATAAATCTACATACATAATCAGCAGTTGTGTCTGTCCACCTATTCCAAAAAAAGACAGTTTGCACTCTGATAATGCTAAAGTATGGTAACCATGAATGTGTGAACATGGACCTGCATTACTGCTAAGGAAAATCTAAAACCTCTCTCTGGGTTAAAAACCTCCTGTGTATGGGCAAGTAGGAACCTGCTATATAGGATAAGATTACCTGTGGCAAGTGGGGGAGGGGTGCTTGGTCAGAAGGTGTGACCATCTTAATATAGACAAAAAGACTGAGACTTACTGCACTCACCAAAACTGAGGTGTGAACAGGTGCATAACTGAACATGTTATAAAATACAAAAAATAACAGTTTGCACTCTGATAATGCTAAAGTATGGAAATCTATTCCGGCATGCACCATGCCACTGTCAGTGGCGCAGGCAAAGTGACGTGCACGTTTCAAGGTCCTCACTACACACACACAAACACACACATACACACCACATGGTTTCCTCCGGTAACCAGTCCGATTCTGCACCGAGCACATACGCACACATAGCGCACAAACATTTATACACTGAAAACACACACACACCTGGATACTCACATGTCCCCAGCGATACGGTCCCCGACACTGAAGTCCCCAGCGCTGCTCCGGCTTCCAGCTCCTCAGTGGACTGAATATTCAGTGAGTATAATGAGCGGCGGTCAGGAGCGGGAGGCAGCAGAGCCAAAGAAAACAGCGCTGGAGAGAGGTAAAGAAAGACACGTGTTTTCTCTGGGGGGGAGAGAGAGAATACACACACATATATACACCTACACATAGCGTACAGCCATATACAGACACATATACACAAACAACACATACATACAGCATATAGCCATCCATATACACACACATGTACACAGATGACACGTACACACAATGTACAACCATATACATATACACAGACGACACGTACACACAGCATACAGCCATATACACACACATATACACAGACGCCACCTACACACTGCGTACAGCCATATACACACATATACACACACATGTACACAGATGACACGTACACATAGCGTTCAGCCATATACACACACATATACACAGATGCCACCTACACACAGCGTACAGCCATATACACACATATACAGACACACATGTACACAGATGACACATACACACAGCGTACAGCCATATACACACACATATACACATACGCCACCTACACACAGCGTACAGCCGTATATACACATATACAGACACACATGTACACAGATGACACGTACACATAGCGTACAGCCATATACACACACATATACACATACGCCACCTACACACAGCGTACAGCCGTATATACACACCTATACACAGACGACACGTACACACAGCGTACAGCTGTATATACACACATATACACAGACGACACATACACATAGCGTATAGCCATATACACACACATGTACACAAACAACACGTACACACAGTACAGCCATATACGCACACATGTACACAGACGACACGTACACACTGCATTCAGCCATATACACAGATGTTTACAGACGACACATACACACAGCGTACATACATATACACACACAACATACAGCTGTATACACACACATCTACACAGACGACACATACACATAGCGTACAGCCATATATACACAGATGACACGTGCACACCGCATACAGCCATTTATACACACATACACATACGCCACCTACACACAGCGAACAGCCATATATACATGCATATACACACACATGTACACAGATGACATGTACACACAGCATACAGCCATATATACACACACATATACACAGATGACACGTGCATACAGCGTATAGCCATATATACACACGTATACATAGACACGTGAACACAGCGTACAGCCAATATTTACACACACATACACAGATGACATGTGCACACAGCGTACAGCCATATATACACACACATTTACACAGATGACAAGAACACACAGCATACAGCCATATACACACACATGTACACAGACGACAGGAACTACACCTCCCAGCATGTCCATGTTATATAATTACAGGAGGGAACTACACCTCCCAGCAGTCCATGTTATAGAACTACAGGAGGGAACTATACCTCCCAGCATGTCCATGTTATATAACTACAAGAGGGAACTACACCTCCCAGCATATGTCAATGTTATATAACTACAGGAAGGAACTAGTCCTCCCAGCATGTCCATGTTATATAACTACAGGAGGGAACTACAACTCCCAGCATGTCCATGTTTTATAACTACGGGAGAGAACTATACCTCCCAGCATGTCCATGTTATATAACTACAGGAGGGAACTACAGCTCCCAGCATGTGTCAATGTTATATAACTACAGGAAGGAACTACACCTCCCAGCATGTCCATGTTATAGATTTACAGAACGGAACTACAATTCCCCGCATGTACATGTTCTATAACTATAAGTGAAAACTGTGGAAAAAGAAAGCGCAATAGGGTCTTACCCCAATATATATAGGGTGAAGCAAAGAATAATCCTACTCACCAATTCGGGTTGTGACAGTCACAACACCTATAGCAGCATGTAACACCAAGTCCCGGCAGCGGTCCCCAAGAGGCAGATAACAGAGAGTAGTAGAGAATGGGTTTCACAGCCGCGCCAAAAGACTACTGGATTCTTCTCAGATTAATGTTTCTTTTATTTCATAACAGGTCAAGTCTACGCGTTTCAGGAGAACACAGCTCCCTTCTTCAGGACAAACCAGCATTTGATGATTCTTTGCTGGTTTGTCCTGAAGAAGGGAGCTGTGTTCTCCTGAAACGCGTAGACTTGACCTGTTATGAAATAAAAGAAACATTAATCTGAGAAGAATCCAGTAGTCTTTTGGCGCGGCTGTGAAACCCATTCTCTACTACTCTCTGTTATCTGTTCTATAACTATGGGAGAGCACTATACCTCCCAGCATGTCCATATTCTATAACTATGGGAGAGAACTACACCTCCCAGCATGTCCATCTTATAGGATTACAGGAGAGAACAACTCTTATCATGTCCATGTTCTATAATTACAGGAGGGAACTACAACTCCCACTATGTCCATGTTATAGAATTACAGCAGGAACTACAACTCCCCAGCATGTCCATGTTCTATAATTACAGGAGAGAACTACACCTCCCAGCATGTCCATGTTATATAACTACAGGAGGGAACTACACCTCCTAGCATGTCCATGTTATATAACTACGGGAGGGAACTACACCTCCCAGCATGTCCATGTTATATAACTACAAAAGGGAACTACACCTCCCAGCATGCCAAGAGAAGAAAAGAACGTACCTAATGAAACGGGATCACCACATAATAAAGTATCAAAACCAAGTTTCTTTTATTTGATGAGTCATATAAAAAGCCACACATGACATACAATACAAAAAATACATAGTGACAAATACAAACATCTAGAACCAATTAAAAGCACAAATGCACTTGAGTATAACCCACATTTGAGTATTATTCTGGTCCACACCCAATAACCACAATTTTATACACAAGCCCTGAAATAACCCTTTGATCACACTGCTACACAGGTGATTTATATTTGTTTTTTGACCACTTCACCTTTAAATAGAGCACACATGTGTTAGTTTGTTTATGTCTTGCCCTTGAGAAAGCTGCTGAAGAGCAGCGATACGCGTGGAGTATCTACCCACACTTGGTCTACTACCCTCACTTGTCCTGCCCTGGATGGTATAGATCTGCCTTTTCCCTTTTGGAGGCTTTGTATGCTTTTTTTCTTGCTGAGCTTATTTCACTGCAGTCTCGGCTTCCAGTTGATCACTGGGCTCTTTGTCTACCTCACAATAGCCCAACCAGTTGATTGTTCTTTTCATGCTGGGATATCTGCTGGGATCCCTTGCATAGGCATCTGTTAGGCTGTGTGCACACGTTGCGTTTTTTACCGCGGAAACGCTGCGTTTTGAACCGCAGCGTTTCAGTGGCAAATTGCATGCGTTCAGCTTTCCCAGCAAAGTGTATGGGAAAGCTGAAAAATCAGTGCACACGCTGCGTTTCTTTCCGCAGCGTTTTGGATGCCAAAAATCGGTGCGGAAAAAAAAAGCAGCATGTCACTTCTTTTGTGCGTTGTGGCTGCGTTCTCTCCCCCATTGAAATCAATGATGTGGGGTCAGAACGCAGCTACACCGCATGGACCTGCTTTTTTGTTGCGGTCCGCGGGCTTTGTCGGCACGCCAGAACGCAGGCATTTACCTGGAAGTGAGGTCAAGAGGTTTCCTGTTGACCTCACTTCCTGGCAAAGCCCCCGGTGTCGCCAAAGTGCCCGCCCCGACCCCCGACCCCCCTCCCGAAAATCCAACATGGCCGCGCGCACAGTAGCGCACCGGCCGCCCTGCTCCTATGTTATCTGTCGCATGTGCCTTGAGACATGCGACAGAAAAATGCACCCAGGCCCTGCCCGTTCACCCCAATTCCCCCCGGTGTCATACATACCTGTCCGGTCGCAGCGCTGATCCCCCGCGGCTCCCTCCTCCTTCACAGCAGACGCCGGCCGGTCACATGAGCAGAGCAGCTGACAGCCAGCACAGTGTTCAGTGTGAGCTGTGCTGGCTGCTCGGCACTCTGCAGCTGTGACCCAGGGAGAGTGGGTGCAGATTTTTGCACCCACTCTCCTCAAATGGAGGGTCTGCCCTCCTAGAAAATGGGGGATATGTTCCCTGAACGTGCCCCCATATTCTAGAAGGTCCAGAGCCGACGTGGGACATCCAAATAGATTTCTGCGGACCCATTTTTTTTTATTAAATTGGAGAACAAGGGAATGATTTGGGGAGTGTTTTTTCTAATAAAAAATTTTTTGTTGTCTTTTTTTGCTTTTGTTTACTGTCAATTAGTTATGTCGAGTGTCTGATAGACGCCGTGACATCACTAATTGCTGGGCTTGATGCCAGGTGACATTACACATCTGGTATCAACCCCATTTATTACCCCGTTAGCCAACGCACCAGGGCGCGGGATGAGTTGGGGCGAAGCGCCAGGATTGGCGCATCTAATGGATGCGCCACTTCTGGGGCGGCTGTGGCCTGCTATTTTTAGGCTGGGAAAAGTCCAATAACCATGGCTCTTCCCACCCTGAGAATACCAGACCTCAGCTGTCAGCTTCACCTTGGCTGGTGATCTAATTTGGGGGGACCCCATGTTATTTTTTTTTTATTATTTTTTATTTATAAATAAAAAAAAAAAAACCTGGGGAGCCCTCCAAATTGATCACCAGACAAGATGAAGCTGCCAGCTGTGGTTTGCAGGCTACAGCTGTCTGCTTTACCCTGACTGGCTATCAAAAATAGGGGGGACCCCACGCCATTTTTTTTTTTTGTTTTTGTGATAAAAACTAGGCTAGGCACCCTTTAGTGCCACATGAAAGGTACTAAAGGTGCCAGCTTAGAATATGGAGGGGGGGGGGTGGGACGTTGTATATATATTTGACCTCCATTGACGCTTTTTAGGCTGGATGCCCACAATCGGGGTTTGCAGCGTTTTGGGCGCAGATTGTTTTCCCTGCGTCCATGACGCTGCGTTGTGCAGTAGAAGCACAGTGGAAGGATTTTTAGAAATCTCATGCCCACTGTGCTTCTTTTCTCCGCAGCATAAACCGACCGGTGGCGCAGCTTCCCGAGCCTCAGCATGTCAATTTATGCTGCGTAGATGAGTGTTCTCTGCAGGTAGCATAGAGCTCCACAGCAGCCTGAACCCAAATCGTGGGCATGGGCAGCTGCGTTCTCCGTGGGAAACACTCACATCTCTGCAGGAAGGCTGACACTGGGTACTAGACGCCGTGTCGCTGGATCATGGCCACATAGCCCAACAGTGAGAATATTGTTGCTACAGCTACATTTTGGGGGAAGTAGCTGTGGATTCAAAATGATTAATATACTCCTGAATAAAATCCTTGAGGGGTGCAGATTCCAAAATGGGGTCACTTGTGGGGGTTTTCTGACGTATAGGTACCCAAGTCTTAAAAAACGCACCTAAAAAAACGCATGAAAAACGCATGAAAAAAGCATGAAAAACGCATGCGTTTTCGATGCGTTGTTTCTCAAAAAGCATTGTTTACTATTCTCCCCTCTGCCAGAGGGTGCGGTTTTTTCCCCGCGGAAAAAAAAGCAACGTGTGCACATACCCTTAGATTTGTCAGCTTGACTTTATTTAACAATCTTTTTCCTACAGCCATGGCTGTTTATTTTGCAATAGTTCAGCCAGTTGGCTGATTTTTCAATGCTGAAATATCTGCAGGGTTTCCTTACACAGGTTGCTAGCTTTGTATAATTTGCAAGTTTTTTTTTTTCCTTGGTGTGATCACAGGGTTATTTCAGGGCTTGTGTATAAAATTGTGGTTATTGGGTGTGGACCAGAATAAGACTCAAATGTGGGTTATACTCAAGTGCATTTGTGCTTTTAATTGGTTTTAGATGTTTGTATTTGTCACTATGTATTTTTTGTATTCTATGTCATGTGTGGCTTTTTATGTGACTCATCAAATAAAAGAAACTTGTTTTGATACTTTATTATGTGGTGATCCCGTTTCATTAGGTACCTTCTTTTCTTCTCTTGTCATTACTGCATTGTGTACCTAGGAGATCCCACTTTTAGGTGGTGCCATCCCTTTATCTTCCTTCCTTAGTACACCTCCCAGCATGTTCATGTTATAGAATTACAGAACAGAACTACACCTCCCAGCATGTCCATGTTATAGAATTACCCGAGTCAGCCTGCTGCCATGACTAAAGTTAACTAACGACACTCCAAGGGGCCTCCCCGCCCGCTATCACACAGCTAAATAAATAGATATATAATTTCTTAAGATGATAAACATAGATGATAGATATATAGACATTATAGATACAGATATACATAGTTTACCCGTACATACATAAATAATATATTTACATCAATATACCTAATACATAGAAATGCAATATAATAACATTTCCATTTATTGTCTTTCTGTTACTGTGATGTAAAAGAAAGAAGCAATGCCATTATTTTTGACATGTTAATAAATTGTATCCTCTCACTTCCTTTGTGTTTTTTGGTCCACTTTGGGAACAATCACACACACACACACATCAAACTGCACAAAACGATGTACCACCTCCAATTATAGTCACAACAGCTTACAAGAGAACATAGTGTAAACACATACACATCACACAGGGGAGACACCACATAGTGAACAAAGCTCAAGAAACACAACACCAAATACCAATATACAGCACACAACAAGGAAGAGACAGTGCACAGGGGTGAAAGAGGTCAACTGACGCAACACATACAATACACAAATGCGGAGGATGGCATACAACAGATACAGTATATTGGAAAGCGCCAACTGTGTGACACATGTCTACTGCTCCTGTCAGCACCACTAAGCATAGACAGATGTTCATTTCACCGCACTCCCGATGCAATAGCATCGGACCTATTTCTAGTATATTATAAAAGAGGGTTATTTACAGATACCCTGTAGCATCAAAGCAGACTCTGCACTGTCAATTGCCCTAATGCACTTTTCAACTTTAGGCATCCTTTTGTGTTCACCTTACACAACCCCTCCTGGTTTGTTTCTGACGCATATTGACTGTTTTTAAATTATTTCAAATAAAGTATTTAAATTTTAAAGGAATTAGCTGGTATATGGTATGTCTTCAGCTTGCACAGCAAAAATCTGCTGACAGATCCCTTTAATGTTTTTTTTTTGTATGAATTTGACAGATATGCCAGAACTTATCAGTCATTATCAAAATTCTCAATTCTAATGTAAAATCTTTTTTCAGGGAAGACTTTCCCATTACTGAGAGAGGAGATGGCAGTTGTTACTGAGGAGTATATTGACGAGAGAAAGGGGGAGCTATTAGCAGAGCTCCGCGTCCTCCTCCCTCTTTTATCCATACAGAATCTTATCAGTAGCAGCTCCCATCTCCGTAATGGGAAAAAAGTCAGTGAATACAGATTTTACCTCACAACTGAGAATTTTGATAATGACTGATCAATTCTGACAGAGAAAGAAGCACATTTATCTGATAAGATATAATACAAAGCTGATTATTTTCATGTGTACTATGATTTATGAAGTAAAAATGAAAATTACTTATGCTTTAAGTTTTGTCTAATATTCTCTTGGGCTTGCATAGTGGGGATAAAGCCAACTTGATCTTGGTGTATAAGTGTCGGAAGTAAAACATTGATTCTTTTGTGTTAAGGAGTCTTGGGATTTAAAAAAAAGTCTTGTGATTTGTGTAAAGGGGGTCTTGTGATCTGTAAGGTGACTTGTTTGTAGCAGCTACAAATGTTACTAGCTGGTTGGAAAACTACAAGTTCCAGCTACACCAAGCAAGGGTTGATGAGCGTGTGAATGCTGCATTAGAGTTCAAGGGTTGCAGTTAAGTCCATAGTTAAAACACAATATCATAGTTTAACATGAGCATAGTTTGGTGTTTACAAGTTTTCCATTGTTTTTCTGCTTTTATCTGTACGGTTTATCCCTGATTTAGTATGAGCTCCATGGACCATGCTACCAGGTGTGCATTTTGTGAGATTAATTTCTGCCTTGAACAGCTGTTTGAGGGTGAATATATCTGTACTCAATGTCAGCATGTAACATATTTGGAAGTCCAGGTAATGGATCTAAATATGCATGCAGCTCGCAACACCTGGGAGCACTGCAAACCTGGAGAGGAGTTAAGACTTCACAGAGCATGCTGTGGCTGGGGCCAGTGATGTGGAGATGGGGAGGTTCAGGACTCGTAGGTAGGTAGCCTGGATAGTGGTTAAAAGAAGGGGTAGGGAGAAAAGTGTCTTGGATCCTAGTCTTGATCTGGCACAACTTAGTAACTATTAGTTTGACTGATATGACCTGGCTGCAGGTCCAGGATTAGGATTACTACAGCAGGACTTTGCTCCTAGCAACCAGGGAAATGACTGCTGTAGGAAGGAGGGAAATAGAACTGCAGCAAAGGCCAGACAGGTGTTGGTGGTAGGGGACTCTATAACTAGGCAGACATTTGCGGCCAAGAACGTGAATGTCGAACAGTGGGTTGCTAGGTGGGGCTGGAGAAAACCCAGCGGTCATGGTGCACATTGGAACAAATTACAACATTAGAGGGAGGTGGAAGGTCCTAAAATATGATTACAGGGAACTAGGAGAGAAGCTAAAGTCCAGGACTTCCAAGGTGGTGATTTCAGAAATACTGCCAGAGCCAGGAGCGTCACTAGAAAGACAACTGGAGCTAAAGGAAATAATTAAGTGGCTTCAAAATTTGTGCAGGAACAAGAGGTTTGGCTTCATGGAAAACTGAGCCTACTTCTTTGTTAGATATAGGCTCTATGTTACAGATGGGCTACAGCTCAAAGGGAGGGTGCAGCTGTGCTGGAGGAAAAAATTATACTGGTGAGGAGCTTTTAAAGTAGGATCTGGGGAAGGGAGGGTAATTGTGCAAAAAAGGGGATTGAGTAGACAGAGTGAGACAGTATGGATCAATGAGGGTTTAGGGGGTGCTAGGATATTCAAGGAAAGTGGGGAGGCAAGGAGTAATAAATGTGTTAATAGTAATGTCTGCTAGCAAATGCAAGATGTCTTGCAGACAAAATACATTTTGAGACTGCCAGCCACGGATTACGAGGTGTTGGACATTACAAAAAGCCGGCTGGATGAAAGCCTTGAATGAGTGACAAACGTAAACGGTTACACTACATTCAGACAGGACAGGAAAAAAAAGTTGGAGGGGGTATGTATATTTGTTATGTCTAACTTGAGACCAGAGCCCAATGACCACATTGGGGGTAGCTGCAACAATGTAGAGTCAGTAAATGTACATGGGAAGGGCAATAATGGAATGCTGCTTTTAGGAGTCTTATAGCAAACTCCAAGCATAGTTGAACCGGTAAAGGATGAAATGCTACAACAAATCAAATGGGCAGCAAATAATAAAAATCAAGTCCTTATTCTGGAATATTTCATCTATCCAGACATTCAGTGGGACATAGCATCTTTTGGTTGTGCTAAAAGCTGTAAGTTCTTATTTACAATTCATGACAATGTTCTCTCAGTTGGTAGATGAACCAACCAGGGAAGATAATTTGCTAGATCTGGTCCTGTCAAATAGACCAGATACAATTTCAGATATACTGATCCAGGAGCACTTGGGTAGCAGCAACCACAATATGGTGAGTTTCAAAGTAAAATTCAATAGATGATTTCAAGGGAGGATTAAAAAATCTGTATCTTTAGGAAAGCTGATTTCAACAAATTAAGGCAATAGCTTATCTGTGTAGATGTGGACCATGTCATGCTAACTGGGGATACCAAACATAAATAGAGCAATTTTAATACTACTACAATCCTGTTGAAAACCTATACCCTCTGGTAATAAAATGTCTAGGAATAAAATAAATACTATGGATAAATAAGACAGTACAAAGTATAATAAGACAAAAACAAAGGGCATTCAAAATTTCCAGAGTACAAAGATCTCAAAATAAAAAGTAGTGACCCGACTCCTCGCTTCTTCTCGCCCGACAACCAGCACCAGTGACCCTATTCCCTCACATCACAAATAAGAAGAATGAGAAAAGGCGCTCACCAATATAAAATACAAGTTCGGCAGCCGTCATCCTTGCTCTTCGCATCATCTCCCTACCTCCCTCTTGGCTGAGTGCCTTTTCTCATCCTTCTTATTTGTGATTTTGCCTTTATGGATCCTATGATTGCACCCCCTATTTTTGTATTCTAGCTCTCCACCTTGGCTAGTGATTTTTCTGCTGCTAATATAACTCTCATTGAAGTCAGTGGTGCAGGACTGTCTGCTCGATGTGCTATTCCCTCACATCTCCTTCAGGCTCTCTCCCTAGCTGTTACTACCTATCTAATCAAAATGTTTAACCTCTCTCTTTAATCAGGTATCTTTCCTTCATCATGTAAACATGTAATCATAACCCCTCTACTTAGAAAACCTTTCCTCGACCAGAACTGTGCTGCTAACTTCAGACCAGTCTCTAATCTTCCCTTTATCTGTAAGCTCCTGGAACTCTTGGTACACTCTCGGCTAATCTGCTATCTATCTGAAAACTCGCTTCTCGATCCCTCTCAATGTGGTTTCCGCTCTTTACACTCCACCAAAACGGCCCTCACCAAAGTCTCCAATGATCTATTAACACTTGGATATTGAAAAAAGAGAAAGGGTATAATACTGTGCTGCCACCAATATTGATAATTAATGTTGAGTTTATTTATTTCAGGTCAATGTGTTTCTGTGATCAATGTCCCCTTCCTCAGGACCAAAGAAATACAACATAAACTCAACATTAATTATCAATATTGGTGGCAGCGCCGTATTATAATCATTCTCTTTTTTCAATATCCAAGAATTTCCACGTGGGACTGCGGCAGTCGCCATTATCTTTTAGGCTTAGAGGAGTTGTGCCTTTCACAACCCGGCCAGGTGAGTGTCTCTTCACATGTACCTCACTTTTTAATCAGTTAAATCCCTATTGCGCTCTATATTTTTAGAATATGATATATTAACAGCAATATTAAATGGCCACTATTCTCTATTGTTTCTCTTAGATCTCTCAGTTGCTTTTGACACTGTGGATCACCAATTCCTCCTCACCATGCTCTTCTCTATTGGGCTCAAGGACACCGCTCTCTTCCTATCTCTCTGACTGCTCCTTCACTATTGCCTTTGCCGGTTCTTATGCCGCTCCTCTCCCCCTCACCTTCAGAGTTCCTCAAGGCTCAATCTTGGGTCCCCTCCTCTTCTCTCTATACACTGCCCTTATTGGACAAACCACCAGCAGATTTGGTTTCCAGTATCATCTATATGCTGATGACACCCAGTTATACACATCATCTCCAAACATCACCCCTGCTTTATTGCGAAATACCAGGGATTGTCTGTTTGCTGTCTTTCAAAGCATGTCCTCCCTCTATCTGAAACTGAATCTCTCCAAAATGGAGTTTCTTGTGTTTCCTCCCTCTATTAACCAACTTTCACCCGACATCTCAATTACCTTCGATAATTTGATCATTACTCTTAAGCGGCATGCTCGCTGTCTTGGGGTTATATTTGACTCAGAACTCTCCTTCATTCACCATATACAATCACTCACTCACACACGTCACCTGCATCTTAAAAACATCTACAGAATCCAACTATTTCTCACCTTCAAAACTGCAAAACCCCTTACGCACTTATTCATTCTCGTCTGGACTATTGCAACTCTTTACTGATCGGTCTGCCTCTCACCAAACGTTCTCTTCTCCAATCCACCCTGAATGCAGAAGCCAGGGTCACATTCCTGTCCAACCACTTCATTAATCCCTCCACCTTGTGCAAGTCACTACACTGCCTACCTATCAGCTACAGAATACAATAGAAACTCACATCTCTCACCCACAAGGCTCTCCACAGTTCTGCACCACCTTATATTTCATCCCTCATCTCTATCATCCTACCTGCCCCCCCCCCCCGTTCAGCAAATGATCTTAGACATCCAGCCCCAAAGTTTTTAAGTGTGCATTAAAATCACATCTCTTTAGACAAGCTTACTGACCTAACTCTCCCCTGTCCCATCTTCTATATGCTATTCTTAACTCCCTCCTATTTCTGTTCTCACATCCTCCATTCAACCAATAGCACGTAAGTGCACCTGTTGTGAATATCATCAGAGATGGGACTGTTCCAGGGAGTGTTTCTGGACTCCCTCTGGTGGCTAGTGCTGGTAGTGAGTCTGATTCTGCATCTGTCGCTTAGACAGGTGTTGGAGATGATTGCTGTTTCAGGAAGCCTTCGGAGTCCAGCCTGGAGTGACATAGCAAGGCAGTCTCTGTCTAACCTTTGCTGGTGATAATTGTTTCTGCTTCATGTGAAGATGTCCTGAATTTTGTCCTCCAGCCTTTAGGCTTTTGCCTTTCCCTTTAGGTTTTTGTTTAGCCTTTTCTGCACCTTTTTGGATTCTCCAGGAATGATTTCTACAGCGTTTTTTTGTTCCTTTGCAGTGGTTTTATTCCCATGTCATCCTGAGTGTGCAGCTATGCCTGATAAGTATTTTGTTCTCTTAGTCTGGGTTTGGTTAAAGGCTGAATTTGCACTGAAGGGCGTTTCTGCTTAATCTATGTCTTTTTCTAAATCCGTGTTTGAGAATATTCCTTTTGTTTCTTGCAAGTGAATAAGTGCTCTTCTTGCACTATTTTTTAGAGGTCAATTTATTCCCAGCAAGAAAGGGAGTTTTTACTCCCTGTTTGTTCAGGAGTTTTGTATTTTTGTATCTCATGTGTTTTTGTAGTTAGGATCTTTTCTATTATATTTGCATTTTTTATTTAAATGTATTTGCACAAGAGTTCCTGATATAGTAGGAGGAAAGATCGTGTGATCTTTAAGGGAATTTTTGATAATCAGGTGTTGGTATTATTCAGGGTTTTAACTGGCTGCAACTAGCAATATATCCTATACTTTTGTATCTAGCTAGCAGGGCCTCAGTTTGCTTATTTATATATCTACCATCTGTGTGTTGTTTTTTCTTACATCATCATCATATGTTGGGGACTTTGACTTTTCTTTGGTGCTGCGCTGAGGCAAGTCAGGATTCCTCATTCCATCTTTGAGATTAGTTAGTTCTCTGGCAGAGATGAGGCGTCTAGGTTTGTTAGGAATGCTCCACCGCTACTTCTAGTTGTGTTTGTGTAGTCAGTGGATTGCAGTCAGCTAAGTTTCCAACTACTATTGTGTATTATCATCAACCTTTTTTATGGGATTTTTGCATGATCTTTTGCAGTCTCCTCACCATAACATGCACCTAAAAGGTTACTGTCTAATGACCAGCTCATTCATCTTTATCTGAAATCAGTAAATTATCATAACGATGGCTGGACCAGATACAACACGTGTGCTTTACCTTTTGCGTCCCCCTCTTTACCCATAGATTGTAAGCTTTCGAGCAGGGCCCTAATTCCTACTGTAACTGCTGAACTATGTGCTATTTTGTTTTGTTTTTGTCTGTACAAGCCCCCACCTGATTGTAAAGTGCTGCGGAATATGCTGGTGCTATAAAAATAAACTTTATTATTATTATAATAGGAAATGTTAAAAACTAAATTAAGTTAGCAAAAATTGCTACTGAAACACAAATTGCCAACGACCTTAAAATCACCCCCAAAATTTATAAATTCATCAATGTCAAAAAGAAAGCAAAGGATGGTATCAGCTCCTTAAAAGATAGCAGGATATTTATAGAGGGCAAAAAAAAGGCTGAGATATTAAACAGGTACATTTCATCAGTGTTCACCAATGAACTTACTGATCCAGGGATCAGTCAACAAGGCAAAAATGGTTGACCTGAGAAAATAAAAAAGGGATTTACTAACATCCTCCGGACTCCTGTGGTTTTGGCACGGTATTTAAACCTGCTTTCCGTCTGCTTCTAACAAGGCAAAAATGAAAGTTTACCACCTGATATAACTAATTTAACACAAGAAGAAGTACACCTGCATCTGAGTAAATTAAACATTGACAAATCCCCCAGGCCAGATGGCATTTATTCATGAATATTGAGGGAATTGACAGATCGCTGTATCTCATCTTCTTATACTCACTTGTAACAGGAAAAAGAGGGGGAGCCAGCACTGCTTGAGAATGTCATGCAAACAATTAAAAGTGAAAAGTCACATATTATTCCAACTGTATTATAATGCAAAATGAGATTTTTAGCAAATAATTGATCAATTTTTTGAGCTCCCCTGCCACGTCACAGCAAATCTCGATAGGGGGGGTCCTACTCTATATTTAATATTTACATTGTGCCATGTGGCCTCCTAAATTCATTAAAAGCAGACCCATATTGGAGCAACACATATACCTGTAAGATTTCAAAAACCACTTACCGCTTGGCACTGTGAGGGCCAGTTCTGACATTTTCCCGGCGTGTGTGGCACTTGCTGCACATGCTGGGACCTGGATTGCCTTCATTCACAGTTGCCTTTCCTTGAAAACATGTGAGCGGTTTCTGAGATGTTACAGGTATATGTATGACAGCTACGTCCGCACATTGTGTTCTGGTTTGACAACAAAAATTCACCCTCTGGCAGACTCTTGACAAATGTAAGCACTGCGTTTGACAAAAAAAGAGGTAAAAACGCATGCGTTTTCGATGCGTTTTCCCTGCGTTTGGGCTGCATTTGGACAGTGTGTTTTTAAAGGAGAAATACAATGATAGAATAGGATTTGCTAGATAGCTAGAATACATAGTTAGAGGGATAGATAGAAAAAATAGGTAGAAATAATAGCATGACTGCCCACTGACAGCAGACAGAGCCATGCGATGAGAAAGAACTCGGGTGAACCTCTGACATCAGTGCTGCGACACATGCAGTAGTGCAGGGCCCACGACTGTGACGTCAGAGTTTCACCTGAGTTCATTGTCATAGCACTGCTCTGTCTTTGTGTGCTGTCATGAACTCAGGTTAACCTCTGAGATCAGTGCCAGGAGACAGGCAGTAGTGCGGGGCCCGCAGCTGTGACGTCAGAGCTTCACCTGAGTTCATTCTCATTGCACGTCTCTGTCTCTGTGTCACGCCCTGATTTGTGGTCACAGGTGAAGGACTCATCTGTGACCGCAAATCACCTGAGTGATGTCCCACTGATCGCACGGCTCACTTCAGTCACTCAGGCGACTTGAGATCACAGGTGGAGGACTCCAGCTGTGGCCACGGGTAACCTGAGTGATGTCACCACTGATAGCACTTTAGTTGCTGCGTGGAGCTCACAGAGGGCGGTCGTGCTCTATAGCCGCTTGCTGTGAGCTTCCGATGTAGCAGAGCTGGAAGCGTTGTGGGACCTCGTGGGGATTACGTCTGATTTGAAAGGGTGTTAGGGGGTTAATAAACTGGTGGAAGAGGGTGGTTTTTTGTCTTACACCCAAAAAATCCTTTATTTGGAATATGTGTTTATTTACTTTCACTTACAGATTAATCATGGGGGTGTCTCATAGACACCTGCCATGATTAACCTAGGACTTAGTGGCAGCTATGGGCTGCCATTAACTCCTTATTACTCCGATTGCCATTGCACCAGGGTAATTGGGATGAGCCAGGTAAGGTCCCGGGACTGTCTCATCTAAAGGATAAGGCAATTCCGGGCGACTGCTGGCTGATTCTTTTAGGCTGGGAGCAGCCTAAAAAAATCGATAAGCCTCCCTAGTCTGAGAATACCAGCCAGAAGTTGTGAGGCTTTATCTTGGCGGGGTATCAAATGGGGGCACCGCACATCATTTTTTTAAAATTTATTTATTCATTCATTTATTTATGGTACTGCACGATATAGACCCTCCCACCAGCGGCTGTGATTGGTTTCAGTCTGACAGCTGTCACTCAGCGTGAGGGCGTGTCTGACTGCAACCAATAATAGGCAATGGGCATTGAATAGCAAGCTAGCATGCCCCTGTGGACATGCTACCATGCTAAAAGGGCAGACTAGTACCGGGGATATAATGGCTTTGCGACTAGTCCCTGTGATCATTAGTATGTCATAAAGGATTATTAGAAATACTTTTCTAAAGATCTGTTTATGTATGCTACTAGATGCAGTAAGGCAAGAATTAGAAATATGCACCCAGAACGTGTGGATATTGCATATTGCACCTGGCAGATTCACTTTAAGGCTCTGTGCGCACTAGGCCGTTTTGCCCGCGGATTTACCCGCGGATTTGCTGCAGAAATTTCTTGAGAAATGTCTGCAATCTTTGTGCAGACATTTCCCAGCAAATCCTATGAGAAAAAAAAATAGCTGTGCGCACTGTGCGGATTTTTGTCAAGAAATTTCCTTGAGAAAATTTTCTCGAGAAACTTTCTTGAGAAAATGAGCATGTCCATTATTTTCCGCAGGTACCTGCGGTATACCCCCGGAATTTCACTCCATTCACTGTAATGTAATCGCGAAATTCCGGGAGTATACCGCAGGTAGCAAATGATGTGCGGTATACCCCCGGTATAGCCGCGATTTACCTGCGGTAATGCTCATCGCTGCCTGCGGTTTTGCAGGAAGCGATGTCATTATGCCAGGAAGAGGAAGCGGAGCAGAGTACACACAGACGTCACGCTCCCTGGACGCCGCACAGAAGCGCTTCCGTGCGACCTCCAGGTCTGTCCCGTGCAGTCTGTGTCCTGCTCCGGCCTCGCGGCTGCCTGCACTGCAGGGTGTCAGTGTCTGCCCGCAGTGTCAGCAGCCTGTCACACTGCAGCGCAGGCAGACACTGACACCCTGCAGTGCTGGCAGTCGCGGGGATGACGATCGCTGCTGTCAGGAGGTGAGATCATTACCTGCTGTGACGATCTCCTGTCTCCTGACGTCAGCGCTGTCACTGCTGTCTATGCCCGTCTCGCGAGCGGCCCGAGACTGTCACTAGCGGTGACGTCACGGGCTCTCGCGATACTTCTGACAACGCGGAGGGCATAGAAGTCAGTGACAGCGCTGACGTCAGCAGTACAGGAGATGATCACAGAAGGTAATGATCTCATCTATGCTCCTGATGGCAGCGCTCGGCATCCCCTGCAGTGACCTGGGCTATTGATGTTAGCTCAGGTCACTGCATTGCTCTCCGAGCCAATGGGGAACATTCTGTTCTTCATTGACTGGGACAGCGACTATGGTATGGATCGCCGTGCCCCCCCCCCCTTATTGGATTACGCCGGACGTGGAATTGATTGTTCTTTTCAATAAATTGGTTAAAGAGGGAATTTTTTGGGGAGTGTTTTTTCAAATAAAACTTTTTTTGTTGTCTATTTTTTATTGCTTACTGACTGGGTTGGTGATGTCGGGTATCTGATAGACGCCTGACCTCACCAACCCCAGGGCTTGATGCCAGGTGACATTACACATCTGGCATCAACCCCATATATTACCTCGTTTGCCAACGCACCAGGGCGCGGGATGAGCTGGGGTGAAGCGCCAGGATTGGCACGTCTAATGGATGCGCCACTTCTGGGGCGGCTGCGGCCTGCTATTTTTAGGCTGGGGAGTGTCCAATAACAGTGGACCTCCCTAGTCTGAGAATACCAGACCACAGCTGTCCGCTTTACCTTGGCTGGTGATCCAATTTGGGGGGGACCCCACGTTTTTTGTTTTAAATTATTTATTTAATGTAAAATAACAGCGTGGGGTGCCCTCTATTTTGGATTACCAGCCAAGGTGAAGCTGTCAGCTGTGGTTTGCAGGCTAAAGCCGACTGCTTTACCCTAGCTGGCTACAAAAGATGGGGGGACCTCACGTCGTTTTTTTTTTAATTATTTATTTATTTTATGGCTAAATACAAGGCTAAGCACCCTTTAGTGCCACATGAAAGTCACTAAACGGTGCCAGCTTAGAAAATGCAGGGAGGTGGGACATTCTATAGGTCTTTCTCATCTATCTATCTATCTATCTATGGCCCGTTTCACACGTCAGTGAAAAACACTGACGTTTTTCACTGGCGTGTAAAACATGCACATGTCCCTGCGTGTGCCGTGAATTACGGCACACGTGGGTTGTCTAAGTGCAATCCGGGCTCCATTCTCCGTGGCCCGTGATTGCACTTAGAAACCAACTCACCTGAGCGCGCTCCCGCTCTCCATGGTGCTGATCGCTCATGCGGTGCAGCATCCGGCCGGCGCTGACCCCCGCAGCAGCTGCTTCCGGGTCGGCTGTGTCGTGCATCATGAATATGCGCGACAGTAATCAGCCGGCTCAGAAGCAGCAAGCTGCACGGGCTGCAGAGAGCGCCGCTGAAGCCGGTTGAGTAAAAATGTTTTTTTATTTTAAAAGCACGTTTTTTTCTGGCACGTGTTTGACGGACCACACCACTGCGTGGTCCGTGGGACATCAGTGATGCCAGAAAAAAATGGACATATCTCCGTGCGGCAATCACGCACACGCGGGTACGCCGCACGGAGACACGTGCAATGAAAAATCACTGACGTGTGAGCAGACCCATTCATTATAATGGGTCTGCGTATGTCAGGGATTCTGGTACGTTTAAAAAAAAGCACAAACGTACCAGAATCACTGACGTGTGAAACAGGCCTATCTATCTATTCATCTATCCATCTTTCACTCTATCCATTATCTGTCTATCGATTATCTATATTATTTATTGCCCTAAAATATTACTTCAGTAATACCACATCAGTGTTTTCACATGAACCGTATGGCTCGGCACATGCATATGGAGACATGTCTGTTTTTTCTCTGGCAGCACAGGTGTCACACGAATCGTACACTGATGTGATCCGTGTGACATCAGTGAGATACGTACCAGAGAAACACATATCTTTGAAATAAAATTATTTTCTATACTCACCTATCTCCAGTGCTGCAGTCGTCAGCGCTGTAATCATTTGCTTCCGACCCCTGCTCATTATGCTTATTGAATATGCACTGCACCAAAGACCTGGAAGCAGCAATAGCACTGGAGAGAGCATCATCAGGGACAGGTGAGTATCCAGCAGTGTGTGTGTGTGTGTGGTGACATCAGGAGGTCATCGGAGTATCCAAGTAACTCGGATGCCCTCCTGATAACACCCCCACGACCTCCTTATGACACCCGCACTACCGCAGGTGTCACGGCGACAGTGACTTCACAAGTTCATCAGAGTTTATTGGGAACTCCAATGAACCAATGACGTTACTGCCGCAATACCTGCTGTAGCGCGGGTATCACGGGGGTGTCGTCAGGAGGTCATGGAAGTGTCGTCAGGAGGTCATCCGAGTTCATTGTGAACTCTGATGACCTCCTGATGTCACTGCTGCAGAGTGTGCCCCAGCGGTGAACTGGGCTAACCTTATGAGGTCCAGGTCACTGCAGTCAAGCACACTCAGCCGTATGTGTGTGCCTGCAGGGGCTGCTCTCACAATCAATGGGGAATGTTCTGTTCTCCGTTGAATATGACAGCAGTATGGAATCAACATGGACCCCCCCCTATGTGATTACGGCAGACCAGGATTAGTGCTTTGAGAGGGAAATAAATTGGAAGAGAGTGTGTTTCTTGTCTTTATTCATTGAATAATTTTCTCTTTTTAAGTCTTTTCAGGTTCACTTTTGGGGAACGTTGTGGGACCTCACAGTGGATTACGGCGGACTTTTTGTATTTTTATTTTTAAGAAAAAAAAAACAAAAAAATTTGTAAACGAGGACTGGAGTTTTTTGTTTTTTTTTTAGTTCAAATAAACTTTTTTATTCTCCTTTCAACTACTGGGTTAGTAATGGGGGTTTCTGCTAGACGCCACCAATTACTACCACCAGGGCTTGATACCAGCTAGAGCTGGGATCAACCCCACAAATATTACTCCATTTAGTACACGTCTTTTTTTTGTAATCACAAATTTCTTAAAAATAAGCGTGGGATCCCCTCTATTTTTAATAACCAGTCAAGGTACAGCAGACTTAAATATCAATTGTCCTTTATGAACACACTTCAAATACTGATCTATAACAACAATCTGGGCACTATAATGCTCAGATAAGAAGTGGAGCTGAATGCATAGTAATTCTTTAAAAGTACAAAACTTTATTAATTACAGAATCACAAGTATAAAACAGGAAAAAAGCCCTCAAAGTGGAGCGCATCATCCCCAGTTAATAACCCTCAGAAAAACATACAAGGATACATCCGCAGATATATGTCATCTATATATATAATTGCCTTATTCTGTCTGTCTGTCTGTCTGTCTATCTGTCTGTCTGTCATGCTCCAAAATTGTGTCCTTACGGTGACACAAAGCTGATTGGCCGCTGGGCTCGCCATGGCCCCGCCCCCCCACACGGATTGGCCGCTCGCCCAGGCTGCGCCCCCACACGGATTGGCCAGCCGCTCGCCCAGGCTCCGCCCCCCCACAGATTGGCCTCTCGCCCCGGCACCCTGCAGGCATTGGCAATTCGGCCACGCCACGCCCTGCCCCCCTCACGCAATGCACGCTAGCTCTGGCCCCGCCCCCTCCCTCCCTCCCCCCGCGCATTCCCCGAACTGACACGGCTGTCACGGAGGTGAGTACTGTACTCCCCCCTCCCCCCCACCCCGCGCATTCCCCGAACTGACACGGCTGTCACGGAGGTGAGTACTGTACTCCCCCCCACCCCCACCCCCCCTCCCGGCCCCCGCTCGCACGGGAGTGGTGTGGATACGTTGGTAACCATGCTCGCATGGTTACAAGCGCATCAAGGTCCTGCTGCGGCGGAAGATCCACACGCACACACATAACAGCACACACACAAACATACACACACATCAGATCACACTCACTCTCACACACACCTCACACACACCTCACACACACCTCACACACACCTCACATCGCATCCACACACTCACAGCATCCGGCGATATCGCTTGCTTCTCGGCCTCGATACTTTGCTGTTGTGACCTTCCAGGACCTGACGGAGGATCACATGGCCAGAGGCATGTGGTATCTCCGGATGTTGTGAGTGTGAGCGCGTATGCGCGATATCGTCAGTGTCTGTGTGTGTGAGTGTATGCGATCGGGTGTGTGTGAGTGGATGCGATCGGGTGTGTGTGAGTGGATGCGATCGGGTGTGTGTGAGTGGATGCGATCGGGTGTGTGTGAGTGGATGCGATCGGGTGTGTGAGTGTCGGCAGAGGAGCACGGCGTGCTGGAGGAGGCTGGGAGCAGAGAGGCTGATCATGGGGAAGGCTGGGAGGGGGAGGCTGATGCTGGGGGAGACTGGGAGGGGAAGGCTGATGCTGAAGGAGGCTGGGAGGGGGAGGCTGGGAGGAAGGAGGCTGGGAGGAGAGAGGCTGATCCTGGGGAAGGCTGGGAAGGGGAGGCTGATGCTGAGGGAGGCTGGAAGGAGAGAGGCTGATGCTGGGGGAGGCTGAAAGGAGAGAGGCTGAGGCTGGGAGGAGAGAGGCTGATGCTGGGGAAGGCTGATGCTGAGGGAGGCTGGGAGGGGAAAGCTGATGCTGGGGAAGGCTGGGAGGACAGAGGCTGGGAGGAGAGAGGCTGATCCTGGGGAAGGCTGGGAGAGGGAGGCTGATGCTGGGGGAGGCTGGAAGGAGAGAGGCTGATGCTGGGGGAGGCTGGAAGAAGAGAGGCTGATGCTGGGGGAGGCTGATGCTGGGGGAGGCTGGGAGGAGAGAGGCTGATGCTGGGGAAGGCTGGGAGGAGAGAGGCTGATGCTGGGGACAGAGAGGAGAGGCTGATGCTGGGAGGAGAGAGGCTGATGCTGGGATGAGAGAGGCTGATGCTGGGAGGAGAGAGGCTGATGCTGGGGGAGGCTGGGAGGGGGAGGCTGATGCTGGGGGAGGCTGGGACGAGGGAGGCTGATGCTGGTGGAGGCTGATGCTTGGGGAGGCTGATGCTGGGGGAGGCTGGAAGGAGAGAGGCTGATGCTTGGGGAGGCTGATGCTGGGGGAGACTGGGAGGGGAAGGCTGATGCTGAGGGAGGCTGGGAGGAAGGAGGCTGGGAGGAGAGAGGCTGATCCTGGGGAAGGCTGGGAACGGGAGGCTGATGCTGAGGGAGGCTGGAAGGAGAGAGGCTGATGCTGGGGGAGGCTGGAAGGAGAGAGGCTGATGCTGGTGGAGGCTGATGCTTGGGGAGGCTGATGCTGGGGGAGACTGGGAGCGGAAGGCTGATGCTGAGGGAGGCTGGGAGGGGGAGGCTGGGAGGAAGGAGGCTGGGAGGAGAGAGGCTGATCCTGGGGAAGGCTGGGAAGGGGAGGCTGATGCTGAGGGAGGCTGGAAGGAGAGAGGCTGATGCTGGGGGAGGCTGGAAGGAGAGAGGCTGAGGCTGGGAGGAGAGAGGCTGATGCTGGGGAAGGCTGATGCTGAGGGAGGCTGGGAGGGGAAAGCTGATGCTGGGGAAGGCTGGGAGGACGGAGGCTGGGAGAAGAGAGGCTGATCCTGGGGAAGGCTGGGAGAGGGAGGCTGATGCTGGAGGAGGCTGGAAGGAGAGAGGCTGATGCTGGCGGAGGCTGATGCTGGGGGAGGCTGGAAGGAGAGAGGCTGATGCTGGTGGAGGCTGATGCTTGGGGAGGCTGGGAGAGGGAGGCTGATGCTGAGGGAGGCTGGGAGGAGGGAGGCTGGGAGAGGTAGGCTGAGAGAAGAGAGGCTGATGCTGGTGGAGGCTGATGCTGGGGGAGGCTGGGAGAGGGAGGCTGATGCTGGGGGAGGGTGGGAGGAAGGAGGCTGGGAGGAGAGAGGCTGATGCTGGGGAAGGCTGGGAGGAGAGAGGCTGATGCTGGGGACAGAGAGGAGAGGCTGATGCTGGGAGGAGAGAGGCTGATGCTAGGATGAGAGAGGCTGATGCTGGGAGGAGAGAGGCTGATGCTGGGAGGAGAGAGGCTGATGCTGGGGGCAGAGAAGCTGATGCTGGGGGCAGAGAGGCTGATGCTGGTGCAGCATGGGGGATGGAGCACGATGGGGGGGTGCGCAGCATCGGGGATGGAGCATGATGGGGGGGTGCGCAGCATCGGGGATGGAGCACGATGGGGAGTTCGCAGCATGGGGGATGGAGCACGTTTGGGAGTGCGCAGCATGGCGGGTGGAGCACGTTTGGGAGTGTGCAGCATGGGAGATGGAGCACGATGGGGGGTGCGCAGCATAGGGGATGGAGCACGATGGGGAGTGCGCTGCATGGGGGATGGAGCACGATGGGGAGTGCGGAGTATGGCGGATGGAGCACGTTTGGGAGTGCGCAGCATGGCGGATGGAGCACGTTTGGGAGTGCGCAGCATGGCAGATGGAGCACGTTTGGGAGTGCGCAGCATGGGAGATGGAGCACGATGGGGGGTGCGCAGCATAGGGGATGGAGCACGATGGGGAGTGCGCTGCATGGGGGATGGAGCACGATGGGGAGTGCGCTGCATGGGGGATGGAGCACGTTTGGGAGTGCGCACCTCCCCCCAACACACACACACACACACACACACACACACACGCGCGCACTGCACAACACAGCACACACCACACACACACACACTGGGAACCACAAACAACAGCCCTACACAGACACCCACACACACAGACAACGCTGCACACACACAACACCCAACACACAAACACCGCGGCACACACAAATATACGCACATACCGCACAACACACACATTGCACAAAACATACCTCCCCCCAAAACACACCACACACACACAAACCGCGCAACACACACACAATGCTACAGACACACAGCACTCCACAAACAACGCAACACACGCAACACACATACAACACCGCTCTCACCCCCCGTCACACCCAGACAACACCCAGAACATGTACAGCCCCTACACAAACACTTGGTAACTACACACAACAACATCTATATATATATATATATATATATATATATATATATATATATATATATATATATAAAACAAAAATCATACATGAACTACACAATACGTAAATTCTAGAATACCCGATGCGTAGAATCGGGCCACCTTCTAGTTATATATAGCCACGGCTGGCTGATAACAAAGACAGCAGGAATCTATTAGTCTCCTCAGGCATATATAAGCCAATTTAGAATATCACTGCTGTATCAGCCAGCAGATGGCAAGATAGTTGAAAATAAATCATTAGGTGCTGCCATTCCTGAGAAAGTTCAAGATCATAACACCTGCCCATCAGCAACAGATGATGTGTACATTATTAAATAGCCTATAATCAGTGTGCAAATCACACACTGGTTTGCACCTGCATAAATCTCCGTGCTGGTGAGAAGGTGGTAAAGACAAAACCTCACAGGACTAATTAACATTCAGCAAGCACCTATGGTTTATCATGAAACATCGTGAGTCATATCGGTTAGTAACCAGCATATCACACAAACATTCATGGCAAACCACTGGAAGATAACATTGCATAATACAATCAACGATCATATACCTGGAGAGGAGGGTAAACTGGGCGAGTGCTCCACCACCCCTGACTCCGTTTCGCCTCGCTTCTTCAAAAGGGGCTTCTTCCTGCTGTCTCTGTTATCAGCCAGCCGTGGCTATATATAATGACATATATCTGCAGATGTATCCTTGTATGTTTTTCTGAGGGTTATTAACTGGGGATGATGCGATCCACTTTGAGGGCTTTTTTCCTGTTTTATACTTGTGATTCTGTAATTAATAAAGTTTTGTACTTTTAAAGAATTACTATGCATTCAGCTCCACTTTTTATCTGACCATTAAGGTACAGCAGACAGGTGAGGGTTGCAGCCCATAGCTGCTGCTGTTCCTGTGCTAAATATGAAAAAATGGGGGGACCCCCACGTTTTTTTTTTTTTTTCTTTATTAAAAAATAAAAATGCTGTAAAGCAGCTGGCCAAGTTAGCAATCTCTATATCTATTGAGCTATTCTGTCCTTTCTTTATATCTATTTTATATGTTCTTTCATATTTTCTTTCTTTATATATCTATTTTAAATATTTATTTTATCTGCTCTATCTTATCTGTTGTATCTATCTATTTTATCTGTTCTATCTTTCTATATCTATAATTTTTCAGGCTTTGCCCATTTTTTACACATTAAAAAACCATTAATTTCAGTATCATGCATTACCAGTACCAGTCACACGAATGTCACACGTATGCAGGGCCAGATTATAGGTGGGGAAGGCGGGGCTCCAGCCCAGGGGCCCCCACCGAAAGAGCTTCTAAGGGGGCCCCCACCATACTTGGCACTAAGCACCTGTCAGCATTTTTTTTTTCTTCACACCCTCTCCCCCTCCGTAAAGACAGTCTAATAAATCAGCTGTGGTTTTTTTTGGGGGGGGGTGTTGGAGCACCGCTGTTTGCACCTGCGTCTTTAAGACGCAAAAACAAACTGCCGGCACAGGACGCTGATAGACCCCGGAAGTACCAGCGGCCTCTTGCACTTCCGGGGTCAGAGGTGTGCTAATGCTCCCTGCTATGTGCTGCGGCCGTACCCAGCGAGGGGCGGGGGCAGCTGCCCCCCCCCTAGAAGTAGGGGCACGGTGTCGTGGGCCGCTGTATCTGCTGTCCCCGCTGCGCTCCTCTACACTGTGTACATGCCAGGCACACTAGCAGGAGCAGGAAGCAGCGCGCTGTGCCGGCTCTGCTGTGTGCCGGCATGTACACTGCAGAGGAGCGCAGCAGAGCCGATGACCGCAGCTTCCTCTTTCCGTACCTATTCAAATGTATTTGCGTCTTTCAGACGTAAATACATGTGAACAGCGCGCCGAGACGGCCCCGCCCCTGACGTGCAGCAACGTGATGAGATCAGCACCTTGCTGACGTCATCACAGTGCTGCGGGCGCGCCACACAGGGGACATGAGGAAGCCAGCGCTCCATGAAGGAGCTGAAGAGACAGGTTTAATTAATGGGGATGAGTGAGGAGGGGCTGAGGACACATAACGGGGAACATTTGTGAAGGAACACAGCTCTGTGACAGGCAGAGGAGGAGTACTGTATTCTGAGGGAGGGGGGGAGGCAGGAGTAATGGGGCAGTGTAATTTGTGTGTGTAGGGGGTTATGAGGGTTGTATTGTGTGTGGGGGGAGGGGTAATGGAGGGTGCATTGTATTGTGTGGGGGGGAGGGGTAGTGGAGGGTGCATTGTATTGTGTGGGGGAGGGGTAATGGAGGGTGTATTGTGTGTGGGGGGAGAGGTAATGAGGGGTGCATTGTATTGTGTGTGTGGGGAGGGGTAATGAGGGGTGCATTGTATTGTGTGTGGGGGGAGGGGTAATGGGGGGTGCATTGTATTGTGTGTGGGGGGAGGGGTAATGGAGGGTGCATTGTATTGTGTGTGGGGGGTGCATTGTATTGTGTGGGGGGAGGGGTAATGGGGGGTGCATTGTATTGTGTGTGTGTAGGGGGTGATAGGGGGTGCATTCTAGTGTGTGTGTGTGTGTGTGTGTGTGTGTGTGTGTGTGTGTGTCAGAGCTGTGTGTGTAAGAGGCAGTACTGTGTGTGTGTATATATGAATTAGAGCAGTCTGTGAAACCCCCCCCACAACTAAATGGGTTCCCCAGAGCGCTATGTCACCCATCCCAGTAATGAGTACACCACCGGAGCTGTTTGCCACTCCAGTAACGTCTATGCCCCCTGCCCCTCCTGTAATGTTTATATTGTAGCCCCTAGCCCCTCCTGTGATGTATATACAGCAGTGCAGTCATGTCTGTTAGTGACAGCCATCGTGAAACACAGCCACACATCCTGAAGGAGCTGGACGGAAACAAGCGGGAGAGGTGAGTGAGGCTGCTGGCGACTTCCCCCATATTAATACCTGTAAGGGCTCATGCGCACGTAACTGCTGAATATTCTACAGCGATTTGACAGCACATGTGCGCGTCAAATCGCTGCAGAAACACTGCATAATGGATGCAGTTTTTCTGTACAAAAAAAGCCGATTTCCTGCGCTCTGGGCTGCTTCCCCCACCATAGACAGAGTGGGAGCTGCATCCATAGCGCACGGAATAATTGAAATGCTCATTTTATGAACGCACAGATTTGGGTCAACATTTTAGCACCCAAATCGCTGCGTTCATAAAAGCAACATGTGCACGTATCATGCACAATCTACATAGATTGTGCAGGGGATAAAGGACGCATGCATTTACACTGCAGTGCTATACGCAGTGTTAATGCATGGAATTACGCAACGTGCGCACGAGCCCTAATGCGTCTGTGTCTGCATGTATGTCAGTGTATATGACCGTGCATATATTTGTCTGTTTATATGTATTTTTCTGAATTTGTCTTCAAATATGTATATGTACGTATGCCTGTATGTGTATGTGCGTGTCTGTGTGTGGATGGGGTCCACTGAGACTCTTTCACCCGGAGGCCACAGAAACCTGGAGCCGGCCCTGGCTGCCTTAACATTGGGATCAATAAAAAATATGTGACTAAAGCGGGCTTTACACGCTACAATATATCTAATGATGTGTCGGCTGGGTCACGTAAGTGACACACATCTGGCATCGTTAGTGATATTGTAGTGTGTGACAGCTACGAGCGACCCTAATTGTGTGTTAAAACGTTGATCGCATACACGTCGTTCATTTTCTAAAAATTGAACGTCTGGTTATTCATCGTTCTTGAGGCAGCACACATCGCTCCGTGTGACACCCCCGGAACGATGAACACAGCTTACCTGCGTCCCACCGGCAATGCAGAAGGAAGGAGGTGGGCGGGATGTTTACGTCCCGCTCATCTCCGCCCCTCCGCTTCTATTGGCCGGCCGCTGTGTGACGTCGCTGTGACGCCGAACGTCCCTCCCACTTCAGGAAGTGGATGTTCGCCGCCCACAGCGAGGTCGTTTGGAAGGTAAGTACGTGTGTCGGGGGTTAATCGTTTGTGCGACACGGGCAACAAATTGCCTGTTCCGCACATATGATGGGGGCGTGTGCAATCGCATACGAGATCGCATATGTAATTGAAACATGTAAAGCAGCCTTAACTCTACTTTCTGTGTATAAGTGACGGCTGTGAGTTATCCTGAACTGTGTCTGTATTGTAGTACTGTAAAACTGAATGTGGCAGAACAGGATAAGATAAATCTTCATTGGATTTATATCTAAATGCTACAGTTTGTGCTCTACTGTTATGGCTAAAAATGTTAATGTTATGGGGCCCCCACCAGATTTTCTGCCCATGGGCCCCCACCAACCTTAATCTGGCCCTGCACGTATGCAAACACGAACAAGGAAGAGAAAAGTGTGCAAAAAAGTCGGGAACACCACTGGATAGTAATCAAGAATCCTTTATTTGCAAAACAGCCAAGTGACTAAAAACATTTCAAAAGTTTAAATGTTGATTTAACATTTGATCCCATTTTAGCACACTTTTCTCTTCCTTTTTTATTTATTCATTTTTTGTGCTATTGAAGATCCCACTTTGGGTGGTGCCCTCCTATTTCATGTTTTTGTACGTATGCAAACATGGACGTCACACAGACGACCATACCAGTACATGTGGCTTATACCTGTTTAAACGCAGAATACTGCTCCTTTTTTAGATGCAGACTAACGTGCAGATTTTATTTGATGCAGGTGTAAAGCGGGCTTTACACGCTACAATATAGCTAATGAGATGTCGACGGGGTCATGTCGTAAGTGACGCACATCCGGCATCGTTAGAGATATCGTAGCGTGTGACAGCTATGAACGAGCAGAAATACTCACCTTCTCGTTCAACGCTGACACATCGCTCATTTTCTAAAAATCGAACGTTCTGTTGTTCATCGTACCCGGGGCAACACACAACGCTCCGTGTGACAACCCGGGAACGATGAACTGCAGATTACCTGCGTCCCGCTGGCAATGCTGAAGGAAGGAGGTGGGCGGGATGTTTACGTCCCGCTCATCTCCGCCCCTCTGCTTCTATTGGCCGGCCGCTGTGTGACATCGCTGTGACGCCGAACGTCCCTCCCCCTTCAGGAAGTGGATGTTCGCCGCCCACAGCGAGGTCGTTTGGAAGGTGAGTACGTGTGACGGGGGGTTACAACATTGTGCGACACGGGCAAGAAATTGCCCGTGCCACACAAACGATGGGGGCGGGTGCGATCACAAATGTGATCGCACAAGAAATTGTAAGGTGTAAAGCAGCCTTTAATTTTGGGAATGAAAATTTACAGGGTGATTCCATAATTTTTCCTCATAATTGAGTGATTCCATAATTTTTTCCCCGTTTGGTCTTGAAAAGTAACAGTTACTGGCTGGCACATTATGTTTTCATGATTTTTTTAGTGTTTCTTAAAGCCAGAAAGTCGCCATTTGAAATTACTTTAGTTTTGAGCCATATTTTAAACAAAAGTAAACAACTGAATGAACATCCGCAGAGCCAGGTGAGTCCATAATTTTTGCCAGGGGTTGTATAAGTTAAAACATACATGTTTTTCATCAGACCGCCAGCAGCTAAAGTTGGACTAGGGTATAACAAGTATACAAATAAATATTAAATACCATTTTTTTTTGCTGGGGAAACTAAATTATTCTAGTCAGATACGAGACAAATTCACAAGAACTGTAAGCCTTAAGATGAGTGCACCATAAGGTTTAGGGGCTCAGTATAGTGGATGCAACATCAGACTCTGACTGCTTGAGCCCATTAAAGCAAATTATTAAAAAAAACAACCTCCTATCCAAAAGAAACTTGTACACTTTTTATTTTCATTCATTTACAATGTTTGTTGTTTTAGTTGCATAATTTGGACAGGTGAAACATCCTATACTGGTATATTTATTTCAGAATTGTGTAATGTTAGATAGTATAGACAGCTCATAGTAGCCTCCCCCAGATGGGAGTAAACTGTTTATTAGAAAACAGACATTTTATATTATAAATCATATTGGAAACTAGAATTCAAAACATTTTTCAGGTCACTTCAAGGTTGTGAAATTTTTGATAACAGGTATTATATTGTATATTGAAAAATAACATAACCTAAAGGGTAAGAATAATACTAGTATAGTTTACAATTCCATAGTCCTGGCCAAGTATGCTATTAATCTTTGGGTCCTTCTTCACTTGTTCCACATGGGTTTTTATGCTCTATATATTCCACAGCTCCATATAGCAGAATTCCCACCACAATAAAACACATCAAAATGTAGAGTTTAATGTACACACATAAAAACGAACTGTATCCAAAGGCAATGGCAAATCCAAGTGATTCCCAGAGGGAGAAGTTGGCAAATGCTGCTTCTTTGTTTTTTTCAAACAAAACACCATATAATGCTGCAAAACAAAACCATTAAAAGAAACATGAGAACTAATAAAACCATAAAAAGATGAGCACATGCGTGTATAACCATAATGGCAAATCTTCATTTACAATTATGGAACTATGCTGTATTTCCACTAGATAAGAAAATCAATATAAAACATGGTTCAGTAATAGGAACATCAAAACAAAAGGGTGTTATTGGGTGTTTTATAGTGATTTGTAGTTTTTTTTTTGCATTAAAAATACTTTTTTCTTCATGTTTTTGTTTTGATGTTTCCACCTTGATGATACTACTAATCCTTGCTCTGGGCTCTTGACAAAATTGTCTTCATCTTTCTCCCATGGCTTAAATTTTAGCCCCTTCACACTCACGCAAAAGGTGCTTTGAACTATTGTAGAACTTTGCTTCTTCCCTGACAAGCTTGACAATAAGTGGGAGAGGGGGGAGAAGAGGGTAAGGGACACAAAATGGACAATTGTCTATGGCCCCATCCCTAAGGGGCCCCTAGTAAGACCTTACACAGCTACAGGTGATATTGTGTGGTTGTGGTTAGTGATGAGCAAATGTTTTCGGCACTATTCGCTATTTGCAGATTAGTACAATATTTGGGCTAGTCGTTATATTGCGAGTAATGATGTATTTGCCTTGCTATATTCGGATGCCCCGCTCAGCCGTTTTGGTGCCTGATTTGCAGCCAATAAACATGCTGGGCTTCTTAACCAATCACAGTAATGCCGCAACCATCTTGATGGTGGCATTACTGTGATTGACTGGCCCCTCAGCATCATGGGGTCTATAAAAGCCCTTCTGCCGGCATTTTGCACACATTGCATCTGGAACCTGAATTGTATCAGAGGGATAGAGCGAGCAGCTGTTAGGGAGAGTGTAGGCCTATAAATAATACAAAAAGCCCTTTTCAGGGCTACCTGCTGTGTAGGTCAGTGTAGCATTCGGAGGGACAGATTTCCGAGCAGGGACAGTGTTTTTCTTTAGTGTGTGTCACTACTTCCATAGTATCGTCCAGAAAACAGAATACAATAGCTCTTTTAAGAGCTGATAGCACTGAACCAAGTCATAGCAGGGAGGGAGAGATTGTGGATTAGGTAGGAAATCGGGACCTGTTTAAACAATATTAAGGGATTCACAGCCTGCCTTGTGGTGTCCATCCACATCAGCCACATTAATATGTTGCTAGTGGCTTTTGCAAATAGTTACAAAGCAGTACTCTAGCTTTTACTGCTGCCTGATACAGAAAAGCACCGTTCCTGTTTCCACAATATTTAGGGGTTCACACCCTGACTTGTGCCGTCCATCCACATCAGCCACATTTATACATTGCTAGTGGCCTTTGCAAATACAAAGCAGGACTTTAGCATTTTGTGCTGCTTGATACACTAAACACACCTCTCCTTATAGGCCTTGGAGGTGCAGGCCTGCGCGCCTGCTACTGTGATGTCAGTTTTTTTCAGCTGGGCCAGAGGTGGCCCAGTAACATACATTTGTGAGGGACTGCTCTTACTTATTTGGGTGGTCCTTCCCTTACTGAGACTCAGATAGTGGAATACATATTCCATAGCATCTTACAATGTGCCCATTGTAGCATTGGGCTTTACCCTACTCCTCCTCCATGTCATTCTGTAGCCCTCAATTCAAGTTTTCAGGGGGCTATCATCAGTTGTTCATCAACAGTAATTGTAAATTGCTATCAAATATGTTGCCCCTATCTCAATCACAATGTGGGACAGCCCATGACAAGGGTCTCCAATGACAAATATTAGTTTGGTATAATTACTGTCCTGGTTTGTCCAGTGCACAATGTGCATGGTTTACAAAAATTAGCCCTATGGGCGGAGTTGTGGTTGACGCAGGAAGGAAACAGCTTTATATGGGAAGGAATGGACGTTAACAGCATTAGTCAAAATCAACATTTTGGGGGAATTTAGTTTGGCTTGCTCTCATGTGGAGGGATTAGAAACAGTGGAGAAATGCAGTCCTTGTTGAATTTAATCAGAGTAAAGGTGGTGTCACACACAACGACGATGACAACGACATCGCTGCTAAGTCACCATTTTCTGTGATGTAGCCACGACCTCAATAGTGACGTCGCTGTGTGTGACACATAACATCGATCAGACCCCTGCTGCGAAATCGCTGCTTGCTCCTGAATGTTTCAGGTCATTTTTTGATCGCTGCTATCCCGCTGCGCCATGATGATAAGCTCAGCATCCTTGTGTTTGACACCGCAGCAGCGACGGTCGTGACGACGCTGAAGGCAGTGACGTAGGACTGAAGGCAGGACAAGGGCGTGTTTTTGCGGTGTATTTTGCAACGCCCCTACGACTCCAATTGGTGGTTACAACAGCATTCCGATTGAGTACCTTGCAGAAGGCATTACAGTGATTTCATTCTTTAAGTTCCATTCTTTGTTCCACGTAGTAGATTCTCTGTCTGGTGTTGCTAGTGTGTCGTTCTTTGTGGATCTGAGTGAAATGAAATAGAATGAATGAAAGCACTACTGCGTCTTCCTTTGTTTGGCACGGTCACCCAATCAGGCGCCGCTGTAGTGATCACCAATCGGAATAGAGGGGCGTGAAAAAAGTCAACACAAAGGCGCTGTAGCGATCACCAATCAGAACAGATGGGCGTCAAAAGAGGCAATGCAAAACATGTCTAGGGGTAAACACCACGCCTCTATCAAGATCTGAGTCATCGCACAGCGATGCGTGTGATACCGCACAACGACCGTCGAGGTCGCTATGATCGCTGCTCCGTCGCTACTTAAAATTACATGTTTGACAGCTTACTAGTGATCATCTATGGTCACCGTTACGTCCAGGGCTGTGGACTCCGTAAACCAAACCTTTGACTCCGACTTCTCAATTTCTCTTGCTCCGACTCTGACTCCTACATATATTGCTTATAGTTAGGTGAAAAATTTATTGTAATACATGAACATGTGTATGGGAACATCAGACATTTAATAATTTTTATGATACAATAATCAAGATATTTGGATAGAACATAAAATATATTTATTGGAATACAACTTTAGAACACAAACTGTAATAAATTGTAAATATGTAATACACTATGTAATATACAGTAGATTACATATATATCTTGTGTGTATGTGTATGTATATATATATATTACATACTGTATTACATATTTACAATTTTAGTTTTTTGTCTTCTAAAGTTGTATTCCAATAAATATATTTTATGTTCTATCTAAATATCTTGATTATTGTATCATAAAAATAATTAAATGTCTAATGTTCACATTGTACTACAATACATTTTTCCACTTAAATATAAGCATTATACTAAATATTATTTAGTAAAATATTCAGCACATTCTGCATTGCACTACTGTCCCCAATTTATTATATATTTTAGGAGTCGGAGTCGGTGCTTTTTTTTACCGACTCCGACTCCACGACTCCGACTCCACAGCCCTGGTTACCTCACAGGAAATGGTGACGTAACAGCGACGTCGTTGTCGTTGTGTGTGAACCCAGCTTTAGTCTGTTTTTTTTGTGTGCACCTATCAGTGATGATTGACCTAGCAGAACTGATAACATGCTCTGACATCACACCAGCAGCTGGGCATGCCAGCACCTACAAGGCTTATAAGTAGAGGTCGGAACAAGTGTTCAGCTTGGACACCCAATAGTTAAAGGGAAGTGAAGCGTCAGAAAGGACACAGGTATGGTCACTTATGGTAAGTAACAGATATGTATCATCCCTGTCCACAAGAACTTGTTCACGTTTTTGTTGTTAGGTGGACCTTCCCGGTTACGGTGTTGGTCAGAGTATGGTTGATTGTTTAACAGTAGAAGTCCCAGAGAAGGGTCATTTAACATTTCTACCATTGGAACCCTATGGAGCTCGAAATTCCTGGGACTTCTAGTGTTAACACATGCTTGTGTAACACGGGGATGGCACACCGGGCAAAATAGTGGTATCTGGGAACACTGTATTGTGTAACAGCCACAGCTAAGAGATCATAGAAACACTGTGTTCCCACAAGCCTAAATGGCAAAATCTCCATGGCTAGCAATTTGGCAATGTGCGAGTTTAGGTTTTGTGCCTGTGGGTGCGTGGCGAGGTATTTATGCTTCCATTCCAAGCTCCTAGGCACGGACAACTGGACGCTCCGCTGAGGCAAGGAAGTGGATGTGGTTGATTTTTGCTGTCTGTGCAATCACAGCTTGTGGGCAGGATGTATGAGCGCCTGCTTCCTTGACAGCAGATTGTCAAGGATGTAGCACTGGCGACATGGCAGTGGTTTGACCCGCAGACACAAATTTGGTACCCTGGTGTTCTGCCCACCCACTGTCTGCAGTTTTGATCTTCATGTCTGCTCTCTATTTGAAACTTAACTTTCCAAAACTGAACTACTTCTATTCCCTCCATGTTCTAACCTCCCATCTCTGTGTGTGGTACCACGATAATAACTCTTAGGCAGCAGGCTTGCTGTCTAGGGGTTATGCTCGACACCCATCTCTCCTTCACCTCCTATATACAATCTCTTGCCGCTCCTGTCGCTTGCACCTCAAGAACATCTCTAGAATCCGCCCCTTTCTTACCATGTAAACTACAAAAACCCTCACCGTGGCCCTGATCCACTCCTGCCTTGACTACTGCAATTCTCTATTACTTGGTCTCTCCCTAACTAGATTCTCTCTTCTACAGTCCATCCTTAACCCCTTAACGACCTTTGACGTACTGGGTACGTCATGGTGACATGGTGCTAAACGACCCATGACGTACCCAGTACGTCATGGCGAAATCGGGGTCCCGGAGCCCCGGGGAGTGAAATTTGTTTAATTAAACTGTAGATTCGGGAAGGAGGGGACCTCTGCCTGACCTCAGGAGGGGTGGTGCCTCCTCCCCGAACCTACAGAGGCTGTGATTGGCTGATGAACGCCGCTCAGCCAATTACAGTCACTGTAATGTTCCAGCCATTGAAAATGGCTGGAACATTGAAATCCAGCCCTGATCAGTGCTGCTGTAGCACTGCCAATTGGCTGGAGCTGGGTGATCGGTGCTTCACCCGCCCCCAGCTCTGATTGGAGAGACCGGTCTTGTGACCGATCTCTCCAATTACCGTGGATCTGGTGCCGGTGACCTGTGTCCATCCCTGAAAGCCGAGGAAAGCGGTCTCTGCGGGTGCCCATCGGTAAGTTGCTGCCCCCGCCGCCCGCCCCTGTCCCCGATTGCCCTGCCAGCCCCGCCGCTGTCTCCTATCGCCCCGCCCACCACCGCCAGCCCCGCCGCTGTCTCCGATTGCCACCGCCAGCCCCACCGCTGTCTCCGATCGCCCCGCCCGCCACCGCCAGCCCCGCCGCTGTCTCCGATCGCCACCGCCAGCCCCGCCGCTGTCTCCGATCGCACCGCCCTCCACCGCCAGCCCCGCCGCTGTCTCCGATCTCCCCGCCCGCCACCGCCAGCCCCGCCGCTGTCTCCGATCGCCACCGCCAGCCCCGCCGCTGTCTCCGATCGCCACCGCCAGCCCCGCCGCTGTCGCCGATCGCCCCGCCCGCCACCGCCAGCCCCACCGCTGTCTCCGATCGCCACCGCCAGCCCCACCGCTGTCCCCGATCGCCCCGCCCGCCACTGTCCCCGCTGCCACGTTTGCCACTGTCCCCGCTGCCACGTTTGCCACTGTCCCCGCCGCCGTCGCACCCACCTTTTTCAGCCGCTGCTGCCCCCGAATTGGCCCCCACTGTTCCCGATCGGCCGCCGCCGCCTCCTTCATCGGCTGCCCCTTCTCCATCGCCACTACACCTCCTCCCCCTCCATGTGCTGCAAGCCACCCTCCCCCCTCCATGTTCTGGGGGCCCCCCTCCCCCCGGGGCCCCCCCTCCTCCATGTGCCATCTCTCTCTCCCATCAGACTCTGCCCCCCTCCCCGATCTGCTGCCTGCTCTCTCCCATCCTCTTCATCTACTGCCCCCTCTCACACTCCTCAATCTGTTGCCTCCTTCATCTGCTGCCTCTTCTGCCTGCTGTGATCCTGCTGCCTAGATCCATCCTGTAAGGTAGGTATCCCCATCTCACCTCCCTCCCCCCCATCCTCCGCCGCTCCTCCATCCGCTGCGCCATTTCCCATCATCCGTCCGCTGCGCCCTTTCCCATCCTCTGCCGCTCCTCCATCCACTGTGCCCTTTCCCATCTTCCATCCGCTGCGCCCTTTCCCATCCTCTGCCGCTCCTCCATCCGCTGCGCCCTTTCCCATCTTCCATCCGCTGCGCCCTTTCCCATCCTCTGCTGCTCCTTCATCCGCTGCGCCCTTTCCCATCTTCCATCCGCTGCGCCCTTTCCCATTCTCTGCCGCTCCTCCATCCGCTGTGCCCTTTCCCATCTTGCATCCGCTGCGCCCTTTCCCATCCTCTGCCGCTCCTTCATCCACTGCGCCCTTTCCCATCTTCCATCCGCTGTGCCCTTTCCCATCCTCTGCCGCTCCTCCATCCGCTACGCCCTTTCCCATCTCCCATCCGCTGCGCCCTTTCCCATCCTCTGCCGCTCCTCCATCCGCTGCGCACTTTCCCATCTTCCATCCGCTGCGCCCTTTCTCATCTGCCGCCTCGCCCTCTCGCATCACATTATCCAGCGCAGTTGCTCGCTTCCAGACTGGAGTGGATGATGCGATGCGAGACTCGTGCATTGCTCTCACGTTTGGCACTGGTCTTAGTGACAGGCGCTCATATTTTTTTTTTTTTATTCATTTTTTTTTTTTTTACTGATGTCTGTATTTTTTATTTCGCCAAACTAATTTTTTTATATGGGGGGGGGGGGTCTAGTTTCCAAAATGGGATAACATGTGGGGGAGCTCCATTGTTTAGGCACCTCAGGGGGTCTCCAAATGCAACATGGCGTCTGCTAATAATTCCAATCAATTTTACTGTGAAATGGCGCTCCTTCTCTTCTGAGCCCCGCCGTACGCCCAAACAATTGATTTTCACCACATATGAGGTACCTGTGTACTCAGGAGAAATTGCACAATACATTTTATGGTGCATTTTTTCCTGATACCCTTGTGAAAAAAAAGCTACCTGTTTGAAAAAACAATTTTGTGGTAAAAAAAAAGAATAAAATATTTTCACGGCTGAACATTACAAACGTTTGTGAAGCCTCCAGGGGTTCAAAGTGCTCACTAAACAGCTAGATAAATTCCATGAGGGGTCTAGTTTCCAAAATGGGGTAAATTGTGGGGGATCTCCATTGTTTAGGCACTTCAGGGGGGTCTCCAAACGCAACATGGCGTCCGCTAATAATTCCAACCAATTTTGCTGTGAAATGGCGCTCCTTGCCTTCCGAGTCCTGCTGTGTGCCCAAACATTTGATTTCCACCACATATGAGGTATCTGCGTACTCAGGAAAAAATGCACAATACATTTTATGGTGCATTTTTTCCTGATACCCTTGTGATAAAAAAAGCTACCTGGTTGAAAAACAGTTTTGTGGTAAAAAATAATTTTTTCTTTTCACGGCTCAACGTTATAAACTTCTGTGAAGCCCCCAGGGGTTCAAAGTGCACATCAAACATCTAGAAAAAATATTTGAGGGCTTTAGTTTCCAAAATGGGGTCATTTATGGGGGAGCTCCATTGTTTAGGCACCTCAGGGAGTCTTCAAACCCGACATGGCGTCCGCTAATGAGTGCAGCTAATTTTGCACTCAAAAATTCAAATGGCGCTCCTTGCCTTCCGAGTCCTGCCGTGTGCCCAAACATTTGATTTCCACCATATATGAGGTATCTGCGTACTCAGGAGAAAATGCACGATACATTTTTTGATGCATTTTTCCTGATACCCTTGTGAAAATACTAATTTTTATGGCTAAAGTAACATTTTTGTGTTAAAAAAATAAAAATTTTCATTTTTTCTTCTACATTGTTTTGGTTGCTGTGAAGCTCCTAAAGGGTTAATAAACTTCTTGGATGTGGTTTTGAGCAGAGTGAGGGGTGCAGATTTTAGAATGGGGTCACTTTTGGGTATTTTCTTTCGCCTAGGTTTCTCAAATCACTCCAAATGTGATGTGGTACCTAAAAATTTTTTTTTTGTAAATTTTGTTGGAAAAATGAGAAATTGCTGATGAACTTTGAACCCTTCTAACTTCCTATCGGAATTTAATTTTTTTTTCAAAAATTGCGCTGGTGTAAAGCAGACAAGTGGGAAATGTTATTTAGTAACTATTTTGTGTGACATATCTCTCAGATTTATGGGCATAAAATTTCAAATTTTGAAAATTGCGAAATTTTCAAAATTTTCGCCAAATTTCCAAAATTTTCACAAATAAACGCAAAACATATCGGCCTAAATTTACCACTGACATGAAGTACAATGTGTCCTGAAAAAACAATGTCAGAATCGCCAGGATCCATTGAAGTGTTCCAGAGTTATAACCTGTCAAAGTGACACTGGTCAAAATTGCAAAAAATGGCCGGGTCTTTAAGGTGAAAACAGGCTGGGGGCTGAAGGGGTTAATGCTGCAGCCAGGGTCATCTATCTGGCTAACCATTACTCGGGTGCTTCTGCTCTGTGTCAGTCATTGCACTGGCTGCCCATATATCACAGGATTCAATTCATATTGCTTGTTCTCACCCTCAAAGCTCTCCACACTATGGCACCCCCCCTACATCTCCACCATCATCTCTGTCTAGCACCCTACCTGTTCTCTACGCTCCACAAACAGCTTTTGACTAATATCCACACTAATCCAAACCTCCCACTCCCGGATCCAAAACTTCTCCCAAGCTGCACCAATCCTCTGCAGTGCTCTGACCCAAGAAACCAGGACAAACCACAACTTACTCAGCTTCAGACGCTCCCTGAAAATACATCTTTTTAGCGTGGCCTATCATACTCCTTAATCGAATTAAATTCACATAGTCCCTCAACGACTTCTCACAACATAACTCTCCATCAAACTCCACCGCACCCAAAAGCATCTCAAAGATTGGCTGACTGATTCAGACAGCCTTTATCTATCCCCCATTTTTTTGAAATGGCTGGATTGTCATTGGAAATTAGCAGTGCACCTGTACCTTCCCTCCCCAACTCATTGTAAATGTAAGATCTCATGAGCAGGGTTGTCTTTTTTGCTACAATTATTGTATTTTCTATAACTGTTACTTGCTTGTATATGAGCCTCTGAATTGTAATGTGTTGTGGAATATGTTGGCGCTATATAAATAAAGATTATTATTATTGTTACTGTGGTGCTTGGCTGCCATGTGGTTCCGCATACTGGTGGTGCTCAGGTTGCCTTTGCCCTGGCCTTTGCCCAACTTGGTATGGCAGATGCTACAGATTACAATGTTTTTCTCTGAAGAACTCTCAGAAAAAAACTTCCAGACAGCGGCTGAATGCCCCCTTGCCCTGACTTGGGCCACAGAGGGGGTGCTCTCCGTAACAGTTGACTCAGTTCTCACTCTGGGCAAACCACTACCCCTTGGTGCCTGTGTTGGTGCTACATATCCATCTTCCTTTGTGATGCTGTGCTGGCTATGCATGTCAACGGTCCAGATCGGATCAGTGGACTCATCATCGACCACCTCGTCTTCCATATCATCATGCTTCCCAGTTGAGATTGTAGGCTGACATGATGGCAACTGTGTCTCATCATCATCAGCCTCCACCTCTTGAGACAGTAAAACAGGTTCCTCAAACTGGCTTTCTTCTGGCCGTAGGTCCTCAAATACTTGCGCATAAATGCATGCCACCTCCTCAAGTCCCTCTTGAATGCTGCACGGTGAGAGGCCAGAGCCAACCAAAGTATACATACAAAACAGATCCTCAGAGTGGCCAGCCTTGGGGTCGTATGTCTCCTGTGACTGGGAGGAAGGAGGACCAGGTTGAGGATTGGATGGGCCAGCCTTCTGTGTATCCAGAGTACACTGCGTGGTCATGGAAGATTTGTTGCTGCTTGAGAAATGCGGAGAGACCGCATTGTCAGCCATTCAAGACAGATTATGCTCTTACTATTCTAGCATACACAGACGTTTACGTTCCAGACATGGAAATTTGAGGAGGAGTAGGGTAAAGCCCAATGCCACAATGGGCACATTGTAAACTGCTATGGAATATGTCCATCATCTGAGTCTCAATGAGGGAGGGATCGCCCAAATGTATAAGTAAGAGCAGTCCCTCCCAAATGTAGGTTACTTGGCCACCTCCGGGTCCTCACCAAACTCAGCTTTCCTGACACCTGCAGGCCCTCTGAAAACTCCAATTGAGTGCCGCAGAAGGACGATGAGGAGGAGGAGGGTATTGCCTTTGGAAGGAATAAGTCAGGTGCCAGTCCTTTATATGGAGCACACATGTATTTATACATATAAATGAGATCTCCTCTGAGACGTCTTTTTTTCTAAGCTAACCATGTATAACTTTTTCAACCTCTCATCATATGGGAGGCCTTCCATTCCTTGTAGTAGTGATTATGCAGGAAAAACTGTTTCTTAACCTTTTTGGCCTCTAAAATGCAATTTAGGTTAGGTTTGGTAGGTGTTCTTGTGCATGTGTAAAAGTGGCATAATACTGTGACATCCTTATTCCCAGAAACTATATGCAAGTCCGTAATGCATGCAGGCTCTCCCCATTCAGTTTCATCACTTTCCAATCCATTTCAGCCTTTTCCTTAGGCCCACAGACCTCTTTGTTGGGTCCAGCAGAAAATTACTCGCATTTCCCATACACTTGCATTGTTGTCGATATTCGGAATGAATACGCGAGTATTACAAAGTCATACCTCCCAACTTTTGAAGAACAGAAAGAGGGACAAACTCTGTGGTGCGCTGAATGCGCCGTGGCAAATTTTGACCACGTCCCTAACCACACTACTAGCCACACCCATTTGGCAATAAGGGTTATTCAGCAGATGCCCTGGACTGTTCATTCATAATCATAGCAACCAGAATTTTCTTATATTTATATAAGTATCACTTCACACATGTTGCATAAATCAGGTGTTTTTTGTTTCTGCAGGTGTCTGCACCAAATGACACAATAACAATCTTCTCTGATTATTCCATTTTTGCTGCATTTTTTATGCCTTTTTTTCCCATTATTTAATGCGTTTTTGGTTCAGATGTGAATCTGCGTTTTTAAGTGTTTTTTTATAGTACAGAAAAGCTTGGATTCTGCACTTATAGAAGTATCTGCAGTTTTCTCCTGCATTTTTTTAAGTTCCACATAGAAAACTCTAGAGAAAAAAATGCACTAAAACCGCAGAGTTCAGCAGTGTCTTTCATGAAATCACATCCACTTTGCTTCGACATTTAAGCCTGGTTTACACGCTTCAATAGATCTTTCAATCCGTCGTCGGGGTCAAGTTGTAAGTGACGCACATCCGGAATCGTTCGTGACGTATTTGCGTGTGAAACCTACGTGCAATCAAGATTGAACGAAAATACGGTGATCGCATACACGTCGTTTATTCCTCATACATTGGACGTTTTGTTGTATGAACCTAGTCAATTGAAACGTGTGACATCCCTCATACGATTTTGATGTCTGAGGCTATGTGTGCAGGTGTGCGCTCTGCACCGCAGCTTAAAAAAGGTCCGCTTCAGAGCACAGCTGAAAAGCTGCGTTCTGAAGCGCCTCACAATGTCTGTCATTCACTAATCTCTGTCAGTCCGTCACTATCTCTGTCCCTCTCTCTCTGTCCATGTCAGTCTATCCCCCTTACCCCCTCTCTCATATACTCACCGATCCCCGATCTCCGGCCCGGCTCTGCACGGCATTCACACTGGTCCGGCGGCTTTTACTGTTTTGAAAAAGCCGGCCGCCCATTAAACAATCTCGTATTCCCTGCTTTCCCCGCCCACCGGCGCCTATGATTGGTTACAGTGAGACACGCCCCCACGCTGAGTGACAGGTGTCACACTGCACCCAATCACAGCAGCCGGTGGGCGTGTCTATACTGTGCAGTGAAATAAATAATTAAATAATTAAAAAAAACGGCATGCGGTCCCCCCCAATTTTAAAACCAGCCAGATAAAGCCATACGGCTGAAGGCTGGTATTCTCAGGATTGGGAGCTCCACGTTATGGGGAGCCCCCCAGCCTAACAATATCAGCCAACAGCCGCCCAGAATTGCCGCATACATTAGATGCGACAGTTCTGGGACTGTACCCGGCTCTTCCCGATTTGCCCTGGTGCGTTGGCAAATCGGGGTAATAAGGAGTTATTGGCAGCCCATAGCTGCCAATAAGTCCTAGATTAATCATGTCAGGCGTCTATGAGACACCTTCCATGATTAATCTGTAAATTACAGTAAATAAACACACACACGCCCGAAAAAATCCTTTATTATAAATAAAAAACACAAACATATACCCTGGTTCACCACTTTAATCAGCCCCAAAAAGCCCTCCTTGTCCGGCGTAATCCAGGATGATGCAGCGTCGCTTCCAGCGCTGCTGCATGGAGGTGACCGGAGCTGCAGCAGACACAGCCGCTCCGGTCACCTCCACACAGCAAATGAAGACAGCCGCGCGATCAGCTGCTGTCACTGAGGTTACCCGCGGCCACCGCTGCATCCACCGCTGGATCCAGTGACAGCGGGTAACCTCACTGACAGCTCAGCCGATCGCGCGGCTGGGGGCCGGTGAAACAAAGTTCACCCAGCTCCAGCCAATGATCAGTGCTATAGCTGCACTGTTCATGGCTGGATTTGAATGGTTCAGCCATTTTCAATGGTTGAAACATCACAGTGGCTGTGATTGGCTGAGCAGCGTTTGTCAGCCAATCACAGCCTCCGTAGGTCCGGGGGAAAGACACCACCCCTCTTGAGGTCAGGCAGAGGTCCCCTCCTCCCCAAATCTAAGGTTTTTGCACACTGATCGCAGCCACCGGGGTTCCGGGGCCACGATTTTGCCATGACGTACTGGGTACGTCATGGGTCGTTAAGTACCATGTCACCATGACGTACCCAGTACGTCATGGGTCGTTAAGGGGTAAAAGATGTTCAGGAATGCATCTGCGGATGGCCCTTTTCTATAAGCTTTCTATTTTTTACCCCCAAAATGCCTCCCTCCTTAACACGTGCCGTCCGGGGCGGACCTCCCACTCTGTCCCCCTTTTCTACACCACTGTTCCATTATCTATCTATTATCTATTTATCTATTATTTACCTATTGTCTATTGATCTAATATCTATCTTTTATCTGTCTATTTATCTATTATCTGTCTATTTATCTATAGTCTATTATCTGTCTATATCTATTACCTATCTAGCTAATATCTATTATTTATCTATTATCTATCTTTCTATTAAATATTATCTATTTTATCCCTCTATTATCTATTATCTATATATCCCTCTATCTATCCCGCTATTATCTATCTATTATCTATCTATTATCTATAAAATCAAATAAGCTTTATTGGCAGGACCAAATACTTACCATGTTTTTCCAAAAATAAGACCTCCCCCAAAAATAAGCCCTAGCAGGGATTTTCAGCATTTTCGGAGAAAGGCTTAAATATAAGCCCTAGTCGCAGATCAATAATGAAGTGTCCGTGCAGCTAAAAAAGTTTACAAATACTGCAGGACACTTCATTATAGACAGCGGCACCCAGCAATTACACTCACCCGACACTGAGCGTCAGGACCTGCAGTGATCACACCCCCACACACATCAGATCTCACTCACACACACACACACAATCAGATCTCACACACAAACATCGGATCGCACACACAGTCAGATCGCACACATAATCAGATCGAACACACAAACATCGGATCACACGGAAATATCAAATCACACAGACAAACATCAGATCGCACACACATCGGATCGCATACACACTCACCTCATCCAGTGACACCGATCTCTTCTCGCCGGCAGAATCCTGAGAGGCAGTGCAGTGGAGCGCAACGAACAGGACCTGCAGCTGGACACGTGACTTGCTCTCATTCCCTGCGGCCGTAAGTGCTGGATGTGATGTGTGTGTGTGATTTGCTGTATGTGTCTGCAATCAGCTGTGTGTGTGTCTGCGATCAGCTGTGTTTTTCTGCGATCGGCTGTGTGTGTCTGCGTTCGGCTGTGTGTATCTATGATCGGCTGTGTGTGCCTGCGATCGGCTGTGTGTGCCTGCGATCGGATGTGTGTATCTGTGATCGGATGTGTGTGCCTGCGATCGGCTGTGTGTTTCTGATCGGCTGTGTGTGATCTGCTGTGTATATCTGAGATCTGCTGTGTGTGTGTGTGTGATCTGCTGTGTGTGTGTGATCTGCTGTGTGTGATCTGTTTGTGTGCCTGTGATCGGCTGTGTGTATCTGGGATCGGCTGTGTGTGCCTGCGATCTGCTGTGTGTGATCTGCTGTGTATATCTGCGATCTGCTGTGTGTGTGATCTGCTGTGTGTGTGTCTGTGTGTGTGTGATCTGCTGTGTGTGCCTACGATCTACTGTGTGCGTCAGCTAGCAGCAGGGTAGGACAGCGTGCAGCACTGACCGGAGATCACAGGAGGACCTGGGAACCACGCAGACGTCCTGGTCTGGTGAGTATGAGTCTCCTGGGAAGTGAGGGGGTCTGCTTTTTTGGGGGGTAAACTTACCCCCAACCGTGTTTGGTTCAAGAATAAGACCTCCTCCAAAAATAAGCCCTAGTGCTTTTTTAAGGGGCCAAAAAAATATAAGACAGTGTCTTATTTTTGGAAAAACACGGTATTAGTTTTGCCAAAGCAAGTGTACACTAGGGACTGGGACTTTAGGAAAGATGGCCGGGAGCACATCCATAGTGAGGACTGTAGGAAGGATGGATGGGGGCACATCTATCTGTCTATTATCTATCTATTATCTATCTATTATCTACTATCTATCTATTATCTATCCCTCTAGCTATCTATTTATCTATTATCTATCTATCCCTCCATCTAGCTATCTATCCCTCTATCTATTATCTATTATATATCTATTATCTATCTATCCCACAATCTATTCCACTATCTATTATAATAGATAGATAATTATCTATCTATTATCTAGCTATCTATCCCTCTAGCTATCTATTATCTATTTATTATCTATCTATCCCTCTAACTATCTATTATCTATCTTATCTATCTATGCCTCTAGCTATTTATAATCTATCTATTATCTATGTATTATTTATCCCTCTAGCTATCTATTATCTATCTATTATCTATCTATCCCTCTAGCTATCTATTATCTATCTATGTAGCTGCTTCTGGTTTCTCTGGCTGCAATACAGGTCAATATTACCAAATCTTCCTATATCTTTCAATAGACGCAATGGTGGAGCTGCTGCCTATGGACACTGAGTTCATGAGTTCAAGTCCCGGCCGTCCTGGAAATCAGAGCAGATGAAAATTTTATTTATTCACTGTACTGAGGTAAAGAGCCGGACAACAGCTGCAAACAGCGGGACTGCGGGAGAAAGCTCTCAAATCGAGACAGTCCTGCCGATTCCGGGACGGTTGGGATGTATGCAAAGTATTCGCAACAAGTGTAGTGACTAGAGTTGAGCGCGGTTCGAGGTTCGAGGTTCTCCAGTTCTAGGCTCGAGTGATTTTGGGGCCTGTTCTAGATCGAACTAGAACTCGAGCTTTTTGCAAAAGCTCGATAGTTCTAGAAACGTTCGAGAACGGTTCTAGCAGCAAAAAAACAGCTAATTCCTATCTGGCTTTCCGCTGTAATAGTGTAAGTCACTCTGTGACTCACACTATTATGAAATTTCAGTGTATAGTGTGCGGGAACAGCGCCTTCAGATCACTGCTGTTTGTATAATGGCGATCGCCATTTTTTTTTTTTTTCCTTGTCTTCCTTCCCTAAGCGCGCGCGTGTAGTGGGGAGGGCCAGCATGTCAGCCAATCCCAGACACACACACAGCTAAGTGGACTTTTAGCCAGAGAAGCAACGGCATGTGTGATAGGATGTCCATATCACATGTCCCTGCATTATAAAACCAGACATTTTCCTCCAGCACGCCATTATCTGCCTTCTGCGTCCTTGGTGTCAGACATCACTGGCGCAGCTCCGTCCTAAATCCTATCGCCGATACAGCTGTATGCGCTCCATCCACAGCGCTGGACAGCTTAGGGAGAGCACTTTCTATCAGTCCTTTTAAGGGCTCGTACCGGCAGGGTCAGAGCCATAGGTGACAGGTCCTGAAAACAGCGACAGCGTCTGTGTAGCTAAGGTCAGGGATTTCGTCGCTGCATTTCCCCATTAGGAGGGAATAGAAAGGCAGGCTTCCATTCCTCTACCCAGAGACCCACAATCCTGGCACTGTACCCTCCTGTCCTCTGCACACTCCAACTCATTATAACTAAGCCATTATACTAGCAAACACTCAGTGTACCTAGTGGCATCCTAAACGTGGCTATTGGACTTTGCTATAGTCCCACTAGTGCAAAGATATTTGCAGCACCTCTGCCTGCATTGCACACTCCAACTCATTATAACTAAGCCATTATACTAGCAAACACTCAGTGTACCTAGTGGCATTCTAAACGTGGCTATAGGACTTTTGTCTAGTCCCACTAGTGCAAAGATATTTGCATCACGTCTGCCTGCATTGCACACTCAAACTCATTGTTACTAAGCCATTATACTAGCAAACACTCAGTGTACCTAGTGGCATCCTAAACGTGGCTATTGGACTTTGCTATAGTCCCACTAGTGCAAAGATATTTGCAGCACGTCTGCCTGCATTGCACACTCCAACTCATTATAACTAAGCCATTATACTAGCAAACACTCAGTGTACCTAGTGGCATCCTAAACGTGGCTATTGGACTTTGCTATAGTCCCACTATTGCAAAGATATTTGCAGCACCTCTGCCTGCATTGCACACTCCAACTCATTATAACTAAGCCATTATACTAGCAAACACTCAGTGTACCTAGTGGCATACAAGAAGTGGCTGTTGTACTCCATTAGTGCCCCACTGGTGCAAATCTATGTGCAGCACCTCTGCATGACACCCTCCTGCTCTGTTTTTAATAAGCTATAATGATAGCAAAAAATACTGCCATTTAGTGGCATCATAGAACTGGCTGTTGTATTCCATTAGTGCCCCACTGGTGCCAAGCTATTTCTAGCACCTCTGCATGACACCCTCCTGCACATTTAGCTATGCTAATTTTATAGCAAACTCAGGGAATTCATTGCTGCATTTGATCATTAGGAAGGATAGAAAGTGAGACTTCTTTTACTGTCCTGGTACCCACAGAACACGGCCACTGTACCCATCTTTCCACTTTTGCCACGCTATTTAATTTGCACAAAGAGCTGACTCTTTTTCTGCCTTCCTAAAATTGTCTGGAATACTAAGTTAGTGTTCCTTTGCTGCCAAGCAAGGTACAACACATGTGCATTCTACACTCCTTTCCATTTCTGGAATGCAATTATTAACTGCAGGTAGTCCAGGCAATCTGTGACGAAGGTGCAGGCGTGGATATAATGTAGCCTGCATCTAATGATGGTTCTCTCGATGTCTGACAGCTCAACAATACGTTCTGTTTCCACTTCCAACACAAGTGATGACCTGCCAATCACACTCCCTTTTGCGGGTTAAGGAGTGGAAGTTCAGTGTGAAAAACCATGTGTGACTGCTGTCCCCACCGTCACAGAGGATGAAGAGCACGCAGATGCACTTGATGGGGCAGGCGGTGGTTGCACAGGCACGCTAGGCCGCATTGTAGCACAGTGAAATTCACATTGCGACTTATGCTTCATTTTAAGTCGTGTACAGGGTGGGCTCCCCAGTATGCAGCAAAACCAGGCAAAAGGAAAAGGACTCTAGGCAGTTGGGTTGATAAATGATAGTTTAACTTTACAAAACAAACAATAAGAACCATGCATACAATTAAAATAATTGAACAATCTATTCTGTTGCCTACTACCTGCTAATCCCTCTGTGTAGCAGTAATTGTGTGTTTGTGCGTGTGTGTGTGTGTGTGTGTGTGTGTGTGTGTGCGAACACGACTTACCAGTGGCGCATCACAAGAGCTTACAAGTTATCTACCTAAACATAGACAAAACACATGACCCCCCCTGAATACCCTTGTTAGCTGAAGCCTCACAGATATTGCAGATGATAACAGTGTGAATGCAAACCACACAGCTCTGAAACACAGTCATGGAAATCTTGAAAAGCAACAGTCAATGCAAACATGTGTTGCTGTCCCTCTATGATTTAAACTGTACGTGACAATTTGACAGTGCAGAGGCAGCAAGTCTTATTGTCTATATAGTCGGCCTACCCAGAACAGATATGTGTTTTGCTAATAAAACAAAATGTTGCGTGCCCGCATTATTGTCTGGGCACAGCCTACCGTACCCGGGTACTGTGATGTCCAGTTGCCAGAAATACAGACTTTACGCTCCTCTCACGGTAAACAGTATAGACAGCACCGTAAGAATGTTGGTCTGTGGCACAGGATGCTGCTCACTGACGTTACAGTGCTCATCATCAAAGTACAACACAACTCCCCTCACAATTGAACGAAGTGTTTCCGCGGTGGCTCCTTGCTGTAACACACACCTTTAGCTTTTCCTTCTGTTCATAGACAGCATCTCCAAGTCCACACCCGAAGAGCAATTTTATATTGCTATAGTGACCAAAGGCAGATCCAAAAAAACAGCAGCCCCTTGTGTGTAGTCTGCAACAATGCATGCAATGAACGGCAAATAAGCATATTGCGTTGACAGTTGCTAAAGCTGAGCAATACACCTTCACGCTGTCAATTCATATCCATGTGATACTTCATGGAGGAAGTACTCAAAAGTGTGAGTTTTTGCCTTCTACTTACAGATTGTTGACAAATCTTACAGATTACATGACTTTGGTGATCCTTTGCGATGTCCAAAAATTCACAGGCTAGGAAAGGCTTACAGCCCATGCGACCTGCATAGCCAACACGACATCTGCTCAGAGTCAAAGTTGTGGTCCAGGATTCAGTTGTTGACGTGCTTCCAGTACTTTGTCTCTGGCCAGGAAGACGCAACGTAACCTCGCCGTCAGTAGCATCCTCCTCCACCTCCTCTGCTGACCTCATCGACTGGCTGACTTTGGTTTGACAGTAAGTGTTGTCTCCAACCTCATCAATAACCCTGTGTGTTTTCATTCCCCTCGTCCTGAGTCCTCCGAGACAACCTCTTCCTGCCCTGACCGAATAGTAAAGTTGTCCTTCCAATCAGGTATCTGTGCTCCTCATCATGTTCCCCATTGTCTCCACCAGGAGGATTTAATTTTTGGAAATGAGGGTGTAGATTAGGCACAGCACCTTCTTCATCGGGGCCTGGATCCCAGTCACAAAGCTTCAGGCTATCTGCGCAGATCATTTCCCCTGTCTCATGGAACTCGCTACCTCAACACGTTAGATTATATGCTACACACGCAAGCTTCAAACTGAATCTGAAAACTCATCTGTTCAGAAATGACTATAACCTTCAATGACACCACCACCATACGTACTTGACGCTCAACCTAAACAACTCCTACTGTCTCCTCCCAAAAATCCTTTAGAATGTAATCCCGCAAGGGCAGGGCCCTCTTCCCTCTGTACCAGTCTGTCTATAGTTACTTGTATATGTATTCTGTATGTAACCCCCTTCTCATGTACAGCACCATGGAATCAATGGTGCTCTATAAATCAATAATGATAAAAATAATAATAACTTCCTTGTCTGTACTCATTGCAGCTTTGGAGCAGACCTCTGATTCCCAGGCTATAGTGCGACTGAACAGCTATGCAAACTCAACCATCTCTGTCACCCCATACTCAGCAGGGCTGGTGGAAACTTGAGAGCTGTTAGGAAGCAAGTGCGATTGGATTGACACCACAGAGGAATGGAGTATTTGGGATCTTGAAATTGGGGTGGAGGAGAGGCCACTTTATGGAGCAATTCAGATCCATTGAAGCAGCTGCTGATTTGGCCTCATCTACATTTGTTAGCGATGGTCGTGTCCATGAAAAAAGGGATCATATCAGATTATCCATGGGAAGAAGTACACCTGTTCTTTTTGATGTTATTTGTTGTTACAAAACGGTGACGCCTTAAACGCAAGCAACCTGCTGCGGTTTCAGTTGCGCCCAGGCATCAGCTGCCATTTAGGCCTGTGCCTCGGGTTGTCCAGCTGGCTGCTTTCTCCTCCACGTCTAAGTGTGGAAAGGCAGCTAGTGCGCATGCGTGTGCCGATTTACCCCAGCCGCAGCCTAACTCCAGTGTTTCGCCTAGTGAGTATGCTCAGCCTGACTGTGCCATTCCTGAGGCTAAGTCTTCATTTCGGGCTACAGCGCATGCTCCCACACTTAGTGCGAAAAGCCTCTTTGCACAGGTACTTGCACTCCGTGCCGGGTCTAAGTCCTGTGTTGTGCCTAGACACCATGCTAAAGCTGATAGTCTTTTTTCAGAGACTGTATTTCATGCAACTGACCATGGTCAGGCACTTACTGCATCAGAAACTAGGTCCGGTAATGAACTCTTTGGCCCTGCCCCTGATGTGGGGGGCCCATTTAGACCACAGGGCATCAGGTGTCCTGACGATGTGGCCAGGCCACTCCCAAATGGCTTGCAGAGGCCCGCCCCAATGACTTGTCACCGCATTATTGATGGTCAGACGATGACTGGTGAGGTGTTTGGGTCATGACAGCCATGAGGTCATCATTGAAGTTGCGGTTCCAAATAGGATGCTAGTTATGCCACTCATGACGTATCACTCTGCTTTTGTCTCCAGGAGGTGCATTGTGGTCCACCCTGGTTTGTGGCGGACCCAGGTTATAAAAGGGGCTGGAGACAACAAGGAGGTGTGCAGTCTTCTATTATGCTCCGAAAGAGCACACCTCCATGTGTTGAACCCATTGCGGCTTTAGGCCAGAGGTAGGCAGGGATAGGGCGTCGATGCAGGCCGCCACCACAGTTGGTAACGCAGAACGGTTAAGACCAGCTCCTGTCCTACAAGTCCTGCTTGTGCAGCCCAGTGGCATTAACAGGCCTGCTGCTGCTGATGCGCCTGCTGTTCACAGGTGTGGCCCCAATGCACACGGCCAGCGTCCTGAATGGCCCCTGTGATGTTAACAGGGAGTTCCTGGGCTGGGTGGGCGTGTGGACCCTGTTACGCTAACAGGGCTCCCAGTCTCAAGATCCGAGTGGCGTCTAACTTGGTTCAGGCTACTATTAGTTTCATAGCCACACAGCTCTGTATCCTCCACCGAACCTTCCAGTTGCCAACCTCTCCTTTTCCATCTGGGAGCATGGTGGACACTGACTGCTGATGGGGATATATACCTTTCTCTTTCTTTTCTTATTAATTTACGTTATATAGCGGTAACATAGTATATACCACTTTATCCAAATCTGCCAGTCCCACCGTAACAGATGGTGTTTCTTCATCAAATGTTACTTTTGCTTAACCACCAAACCCACGGACCAAAACTTTTTTCCCCTTTCCAACACACCTGTTCCCCTTTTCACCCGCATCTGTCCTTTCTCAACTCATTTTGTATATGACCAAAAGTGCAACTCTGCAGGGACACCGTACTCAATGGCATCTCAGCACAACAGCCAGCCCTCGGTCCCTCAGATGTGGACAAGTAAAAGACCATTTCCTCCTATCCATGACAAAGCGTTGAGATTCACTCTGTGCAGCACTGGTGTTTAGTGGAAAAGCAGATCGAAGATTGCGTAACACCTTCTGAAGATACTCCTGTACATGTGCGTCCCTTTATATGGCAGGAATTATTTCGCCAAATTTTGTCTTGTACCGGGGATCTAACAGTGTGGCAACCCAGTAGTTAGCATTACTTCGAATTCCTACAATCCGAGGGTCATGTTGTAGGTAGTGCAGCAAGAAGACGCTCATGTGTCTTGTGCATCCAGGAGGACCAAGTCCTTGGTGTGTTGGTGGCAGAGAGGTGAGAATCGTGCCTCCTTCCTCTGCCCTCTCCCCCCAACCTCGCACAACCGAAATGTGAGCAAGCTCTCACTCATCTGCTGAGTCTTCCATGCCCATCGCAAGTTAGTCCTCCATTTCTTCATGGCTCCTGCACCTTCCTCAACAATTTTTGCTGATACTATGCGCCCTTGTTAATCCCTTATCCCCCACCATAACTGCTGCCTAGGTGCCGCTTACCGTATGGACCTTGTAGATCTTATTATCCCTTCTGCATATGACTCCTCCTGTACTTCCTCAACTTCCTCTTGGACCAATACCTGACTCCGAATAATGCTTACAGTGTGCTCCATCATGTAGATGACCAGAATTGTCATGCTGAGAATGGCATTGCCAGTGCTAAACATCTTCGTCGACATTTGTAAACTGTGTAGAAGGGTGCATAGGTCCTTGATCTGACACCACTCCAGCAGCGTGATCTGCACCACCTCTGGATCAAGTTAGCCCCGGGTATACGTCATACTGTATTTCAGCAGGGCTCTGCGGTGCTGCCACACACGCTGCAACATGTGCAGATTCCAATTCCTGCGTGTCGGAACATCGCATTTCCGGCGTTTAACCGCCAGACCCTAAGACTTCCGGAGCGATGAAAGTTGTTGAGCTGCTGGGTGCGAAGGATGAAAGTGAACACATAGCAGCGTGCCCGCTGCACAAGGCCATGTAGGCCGGGATGGTATTTTAAAAATTGCTGGAGAATCAGATTCAACACGTGAGCCATACAAGGCACGTGTCTCACATTGCCCTGACGAAGGGCCGCAGACAGGTTTGCATCATTGCCGCACACGGCTGTTAAGTCACCAACGTAGTCCACTCAATCAATTTGTACTCCGGTCGCCAGGTGACAACGTGTTCCTTTCGTGCATAGTGCTGATGATGGGAAAGGAGTCGATGCCTGCGGCGCAGGTGGACGCAGGTTATGGTCACTCACTGGGTTGCGTTACCTTGACAGATACAGAGCCACAGACTGAATGTAGGTGGTGGGTATCTCACAGATGAAGTACCATCATTCAGCTACAACCAATGGGAAGACACCACACCCTTTTTTAGGCCCCTCCTGTCTGCAGACCACTGCCAGACAAAGCTATGAACCTCTTGTTACTGTAACCCCCAGTTCAGTTTTATGAGTTTGTGTGCTTGTTACCTGACTACTTTTCCTGCTTGCTGTTTATGTACCTCGTTGGCCGATCCGCATTTCACCTCTGCTTGTTTTCTGATTAAGTCCTGGCCATCCGATTCTGTTCCTCTTCCTCAATTAATGTTTTTGACCCTGCATGACTACTATTTCTGGAACTGCAGCCTTCCACAGGTATTGATCAACTTGGGCCCTGTGTAATTCCAAATCACTGTATAGGGGTTAAAGGGTTTCAGGGTTCTGGGTGTCCAGCTTGGTGAGTGGCTTGCCTCTAGCCTATCCTTTACAGCCCATCTGAGTGTGACGATCCAGGCAGGCGTTACACCGTGCCCTCTGCAGAAGGCCATGTAGGCCGGGATAGTGTTTTAAAAATTGCTGGACAACCAGGTTCAACACGTGAGTCATACAAGGCACGTGTGTCACATTGCCCTGAAGAAGGGTCGCAGACTGGTTTGCATCATTGTCACACCCAACCTTCCCTGACTGCTGGTTGAGTGTAGACAACCATTGATGAAACTCGGTCTCACTCTCCAGAGCTAACCGTCCACAATTCCTCAGCGGTGTCTCACATTTCCCCTACATTTCAAAGTAAACATTTGACCGCCTGATGGCCTTGAGCTCTGCTGCCAGCATAGTAAGGAGGTGTGTGGGATTCCTTGGGCGCAGTTACAAGGAAGGGTGGCCTGACCACACAGGGTTTGGGCCGAGGTGGAGGACCCACACGAGGTTGAGGAGGCAGAAGCAGTGGAGGAACTTGTACATACAGAGGAAGGATTGACACACAAGTCGTGGGGACGGCAAGACTTGTACAGCAAACCCTTCTCCATCTCTCACCATAGTTACCCAGTGCCCAGTCAGCAACATGTAACTCCCCTGTCCATGCTTACTGGTCCAAGTATCTGTGTTGAAATGCACCCTGTCACACACAGAGTTTCTCAAGGAATCGGTGAGGTTGTGTGCGACCTACTGTGGTAGCGCGGGCACGCCTTTCTTGGAGAAGGAGTGACGACTGGCCATCGGCTCTTGGGGCACTGCAATGGGCATAAGGTCTCGAAAATCCTCGGTCTCAAAAGGGTGTAAAGGCAGCCTTTCTGTTGCCAACAAGTTGCAGATGATGAAACTCAACCTCGTAGGCATGTCATGCCCTTCGAAAATCATGTAAAACACAGCGAGGGGACTCCAACCACAGTCTCCCTCGTTGCCACTAATTGGGCCACACACACCCCACTTGACTGGCATCAGTTGACCCCCCTTTTGAAAAAGAAAAAGATGCTTTGCATGAAGCACTCTCAAAAATACGCGTGCCTTTCCCGTCCCCTGGCTGACCCAGGGGAAGAAAAGTCCTCTGAGAGCCATGACTTGTTCATCTTGGTTCTTTTAGAAACACAGCGAGGGGACTCCAACCACAGTCTCTCTCGTTGCCACTAATTGGGCCACACACACCCCACTTGACTGGCATCTGTTGACACAATTTTCAAGATTAAAAAGATGCTTTGCATGAAGCACTCTCAAAAATACGCGTGCCTTTCGCCTCCCCTGGCTGACCCATGGGAAGAAAAGTCCTCTGAGAGCCATGACTTGTTCATCTTGGTTCTTTTCGGAAACACAGCGAGGGGACTCCAACCACAGTCTCTCTCGTTGCCACTAATTGGGCCACACACACCCCACTTGACTGGCATCAGTTGACCCAATTTTCAAGATGAAAAAGATGCTTTGCATGAAGCACTCTCAAAAATACGTGTGCCTTTCCCGTCCCCTGGCTGACCCAGGGGAAGAAAAGTCCTCAGAGCCATGACTTGTTCATCTTGGTTCTTTTCGGAAACACAGCGAGGGGACTCCAACCACAGTCTCTCTCGTTGCCACTAATTGGGCCACACACACCCCACTTGACTGGCATCAGTTGACCACCCTTTTGAAAAAGAAAAAGATGCTTTGCATGAAACACTCAAAAATACGCGTGCCTTTCCCATCCGCTGGCTGACCCAGGGGAGGAAAAGTCCTCTGAGAGCCATGACTTGTTCATCTTGGTTCTTTTAGAAACACAGCGAGGGGACTCCAACCACAGTCTCTCTCGTTGCCACTAATTGGGCCACACACACCCCACTTGACTGGCATCAGTTGACCACCCTTTTGAAAAAGAAAAAGATGCTTTGCATGAAGCACTCTCAAAAATACGCGTGCTTTTCCCGTCCCCTGGCTGACCCAGGGGAAGAAAAGTCCTCTGAGAGCTTTGACTTGTTCATCTTGGTTCTTTTAGAATCACAGCGAGGGGACTCCAACCACAGTCTCTCTCGTTGCCACTAATTGGGCCACACACACCCCACTTGACTGGCATCAGTTGACCACCCTTTTGAAAAAGAAAAAGATGCTTTGCATGAAGCACTCTCAAAAAGGGGAAGAAAAGTCCTCTGAGAGCCATGTCCACATTGTCAATGGACAGACACGTGTGCTTATCTGCCAGCAGACCCCCAGCAGCACTGAAGACAGGTTCCGAGAGAACGCTGGCTGCAGGACACAACAAGATCCCCAAGGCGTACGTGGCCAGCTCAGGCAATTTATCAAGATTGATAAGGTTAGAACAACCAACATACACGGGAATGGAACCCGTGCCATAGTGTGTACATGGAAAAAGCCATATACAGATATAATAACAATTGAAAAAGAAAAAAGACTGTACAAAGGCTTAGAAAATTTGTATAATTTTATTAAAGTCAAAGTGTACAAAAGGTAAAAGGGTTAAAAAAGGAGAATGAAATGAGAGAGCCAGCAGGTGGCGTACTCACGCCACAACCCAAAGACCAAGTCAATAAAAGTGGTATTAAATGTGCTGAGGCACCATGCTGAAAACACTACCAAACACTACTTATAAGCTATAGTAATAAAGACTGCCAGACGGCATGTCCCAAGGATCAATAATAAGACAAGAGAGGTTAGGTAGGTTTAGAGTGTAAAACAGCCGGTGCACATAGTAAAATGAACAAAATAACAGCACACTGAGAGTGGGGATAACATATACCTGGGTTGTGGGGTGAGAATCCAAAAGAACCCGACCTAGGTTTCGATCTTAATGCCTTCTTCCGGGGGTCGGGGGGGGTCCCCCGGAAGAAGGCATTAAGATCGAAACCTAGGTCGGGTTCTTTTGGATTCTCACCCCACAACCCAGGTATATGTTATCCCCACTCTCAGTGTGCTGTTATTTTGTTCATTTTACTATGTGCACCGGCTGTTTTACACTCTAAACCTACCTAACCTCTCTTGTCTTATTATTGATCCTTGGGACATGCCGTCTGGCAGTCTTTATTACTATAGCTTATAAGTAGTGTTTGGTAATGTTTTCAGCATGGTGCCTCAGCACATTTAATACCACTTTTATTGACTTGGTCTTTGGGTTGTGGCGTGAGTACGCCACCTGCTGGCTCTCTCATTTCATTCTCCTTTTTTAACCCTTTTACCTTTTGTACACTTTGACTTTAATAAAATTATACAAATTTTCTAAGCCTTTGTACAGTCTTTTTTCTTTTTCAATTTATCAAGATTGGAAGCCTAAAATGAGCAGGGCTCAAGTTGCACAATAATGGAATCGATGTTTCCTTGCATATACTCATATCTGTGTGTCCTCCTCTTTTTCCTTGTCCAGCTCTTATTGTTTTCGCATGAGTATATGTCCTTGTCACTTTCCCATGTGTTTGTGTTGTTTTGTGAGGAGTTTGTCACCTTTTGGACACCTTTGAGGGTGTTTTCTAGGTGTTTTTATGTGTTTGTGAATGCCTGCCATTGTTTTCTATGCGGTTCGAGTTCGGTTCGTCGAACCGAACTCGAACGGGACCTCCGTTCGGCGAACCGACCTTGAGCCGAACCGGGACCGGTTTGCTCATCTCTAGTAGTGACTACGAATATTACGGTACGCTCTCATCTTTAGTTGTGGTGCTTGGAACTTTACCAGGGTTAACACCAGTCCCGCATTATAAATATCAGTGCAATATCTAAGGTTAGAAGTGTAGTAGAACCTTTCATAATATAGTAACATGATAAAAGCTTCTTTACCCTGAGGGAGTCTGGAAGAACTGAAATGGAATAGAGAGACTGGTGTGTTCTCTACAGTGTGTGTGTGTGTGTGTGTGTGTGTGTGTGTGTGTTGGTTTTCTACCATACAGTGTGTTTGTGTGTGTAACATGCAGTGAGTATGTGTAACATATAGTGTATGTGCCATGGATTCTGTGTTTAAAATAGTGTGTAATGCGCAGTATGTCTATAACAAGCAATGTGTGTATCAAATATAGACTGTGTTTTTGGTTGTAACATCCATTGTCTTGTCTTATATAGTGTGTTTTCTGTTATATAGTGTGTCTGTTTGTGTGTGTGAGTGTATATGTATGTAACATGAACATAGTCAGGGGCAGATTAAGGGTAACCAGGGCCCCGGGCTGTTCAGGACTTGTGCCCCCCCCCATCCCTACACACAGGTCATGTGATGGGTCAATCATCTTACACCTGAAACATAGTTTCTGAAAAATAGTTGCTGAAACGATAACCTAAATACATCCACTAATCTAATAAATATACCCTTCAGCTAAAAAAACCCCAAACACTAAGGCATAGTACTGAACAGTCCAACTTTAATCTGTAAACAAGACTATTGCCAATAAAAAAAATGAAAAAACTGAGCAAAAACACCCTGTGTGTAAAAAGTTTAAAAAATACTGAAGTAAAACACTTCTCAAATTCTCAGTGTGTGCACGAGGCCTAAAGGCCCCTTTACACACTGAGACTTTCTAGTGATCCCACCAGCAATCCCAACCTGTCTGGGATCACTGGAAAGTCTCTAAACAGTCGCTAGTGAGCTGTCAAACAGGCAGGTCTGGCCAACGACGCAGCAGTGATACAGACCTGCAGAACGACATTGCTGGTCGTTGGGGACGTGTCACACAGCAGCTATTTGACGACTCACACCTATGTTAGGGGCGTGGTGTTTGGCACTGAAGCCATCTAGGTGTCCTTTTTACACGCCCCCCTCAGCTCCGATTGGTGATTGCTAGTGCGTTCTTATTGGTGACCCCGAGCTTGGAAAGACTGTCAAAAGTCGCGCTTGTATATCCTTTGTTCTGAGCTTCTGTTGCTTAGCGGATCTTTGTAGAGTTCTCTGTGCGGCGACTCTACACTGGTTTATCTATACAGCATCAATACAGCTTCAATCAGATGATGCTTACCGCATAGGCTTTATAGTATTGCAGACTGGAGAACTCTCTAATGATCCGCAAACCAGCACGCTCAGGAACAAGGTAGCTTTGAAACAAAGGACGGAAGTGCTAAAGTTGCCTTATTTTCAGTGAAAGCCGCCCAATTAGAACGCAACAGCGACCACCAATCTGATGTAAGGGGGCGGGAAAGGGAACGCTATAGCACGCCTACGGGCTGGGCTCTAAGTCGCTAACGATGTTGTTGTAACGGTGTCAAACACACTGATGAATGCTGTGCAGTGGGAAACAAAGGACCAAAAAATGTTCCTGAATGATTTGTAGCGATCAGCGACCTTACAGCGGGGGCCAGGTCGCTGATGCGTGTCACACACTGCAATGTTGCTGGGGAGGTCGCTATTACGTCACAAAACTGGTGACGTTACAGCGATATCGCTAGCGATGTTGCACTGTGTAAAGGGGCCTTTACAGATACTGAGGTAAAAAAAACTCACCAATACTGTACATGTGCACGAGGCCTTAGCCTTTGTTCACACAGGGGTTTTTTTTCTGCAGCAAAATCTGAGTAAAAGCTGCAGCTTGTTAGCATTAAACCAATTAAAAAAAACAACAAAAAAACCTGCAAAAATGCCCTGTGTGAACATAGCTTAACAAATACTAAGGTAACAAAACCTCTAATACTGAATGTGTGAATGAGGCCTTGGGCCACGTGCACACATTGAGTATTTGGTGAGTTTTTTACCTCAGTATTTGTAAGGCCACGTGTGCACATTCAGCATTTGTTGACCTTTTTACCTCTGTATTTGTAAAAAATATTGAAGTAAAAAAACCTCACTAAATACTGAATGTGCACATGGCCTTATTGTAGTAGTGAAAATATATCTGGGGTATGGGATTGGTGTGGGCAGATGTCACTGGCCTGCACACTGCGCCCCTCCATTATATCCACTACATACATCATGATACATGCAGAATATCCTGATGGAGCCGGGGCACACAGTCTGTGGAATCAGACATTGGAAATATCCAAGATGGAGGGAGCGCCAGTAGGGCACAGTGTGCTGGGGCGTTTCACCCAGGGAGTTTCAATCCTCCATTCCCAATCTATACATACACAGTGTATGGATTGGGAAAGAAGAATTGAAACTACATAGATCAGATGCTCCAGAACACTTTGATAGAAAACACCCTTGTCCTACCTTATAGAACATTACAATCCCCCCCTTTCACATAGTGTGCCGCCGTTGCCTGCTTCTAGTGAACAGGTCGGCAGGCACCTCCAAAGCAAAGGTCACCGGTCCGTCTCCACTCTTCAGGCTGCTGGACTCCAGTGTAACCTGCAACAACGCCGTATGCCGTCATCATTACAGAGGACACTCCTCTTCGGCAGACAGGTGGGCAGAAATCCCTCAGCCACGCTGCACCCTGTATGTTGCTGGAACGTCCTGCCCAGGACTGCCACCAGCAATTTCAGGGCCCCATACTGCCAAAACTTTTCAGCCCCCTTCAGAATCTGCCTCCACCATAGCACCGCCTCTACCCCTCGACCCAACGGCAATAGAAAAATGTTGTTTCCAGCATACAAGAAATAAGGTTTAAAACTAATTTTATTCTACAAGGTTAAAACCAAAACTACGTTGGATGGACGTCCACAAAGTATAAAACAAAGTTTGACGCGTTTCTCACCTAAAAGGGGTTCTTAATCTTCTTTATCCTGCTAGATCTGCACAAGTAAGTTATGGAATAAATTTGTTTTTACCCTTATTTCTTGGACGTGATGCTGGAAACAATTTTTTTCTATTGCCGGACTTTGCCTCTTTCAACACAGAGCTGACCTCCCTGCACTGTCCCCCAGAGAAAGGACCCGGGTGATGCATTTACCGGGTGAGCTGAGATCCTCCTTTGCATACTTACCTCGAACCTTCCACAGTCCCACTATCACTCTTGGAAAATCTCCAATTCTGCAAACAATCCTCACCAATCAAACATTAACCGCTAGTTGTCATTTTGACAGCCCGAAAAAAGCTGCATGCAGTTTCTCAGGTCATCAAAATGATGAGCCCCAGACAGAATCGTAAGCCATATGCGTATATCTAATATATAAAGCTGAGTGTATGTGTATGTGTATGTGCATGTGTGTGTATGTATGTGTGCATGTCTGCTAAAGGAATCCGTACCGTCACATTTACAATCACAATATTTTGCACAGACACCCCATTTGACTCCAAGAACGTCATAGACTATATTTTGAGGGGAAAATCCCGCACTTTACTTTTTTGCCAAAAAAACTCCTTACATTACAGTCAATGGAGCTGGAAGCTACAGGTCATTAATAGGAGCTGTGATTGGTTGCTATAGGCAATGGAGGACATTGTTAGTATAAGAAACTTATGTGTGAGGTAATATGATATCGGTGGAGAGACGGACAGAAAAGAGACTGCCAGGTATGGAAAACGACAGAGACAACCAGCCAGGGAAAGAGACAGACTGCCAGCCAGGGAAAGAGAGAGACAGGGTCTGGCAGCCAGTGAAAGAGACAAACAGAGACTGCCAGCCAGGAAAAGAGACAAACAGAGACAGCCAGCCAGGGAAAGAGACAGAGACTACCAGCCAAGGAAAGAAACAGACAGCTAGCCAGGGAAAGAGACAGACAGACACAGCCAGCCAGGGAAAGAGACAGACATGGAAAGAGACTGCCAGTCAGGGAAAGATACAGACATGGAAAGACTGCCAGCCAATGAAAGACACATGGAAAGAGACTGCCAGCCAGGAAAAGAGACAGACATGGAGAGAGACTGCCAGCCAGGGAAACAGACAAACTACATGCACATATACACACACAGCTGTTATGATCCGGAACCATGGAAGATCATAATGTATCATTGGCAAAAAGGTGACAAGAGCATTGGCAACTAATCTGGCTGCCATCCCCTTACTAACCACCAACACTAGATTTAGTTCAGGAGTGAGCTAACATCCTATGCACCGCGAACCCAGCCAGAGAAACTAGCTATCCTAAAGGAAGGAAAGATGAATAACTCTCTGACTCAGAGTAGACCCCCAAAGGTATAGCAAGTCCCCCCACATTCAAAGACTATGGTGATATAGGAAAACACAATATACAGATGGAGGATAGGATTAGCAAAGGTGAGGCCCCACTAACTAAATAGAAAAGGACAGGAAAGGGGCTGATGGTGGCCAAAGAAAAACCCTACAAAAACCCAAATACCTGATAGTACAAAAAAGGTCCTCAGATCGCACGATCTGTACTCCGTCCTACATTAGGCGCTCATGTCAGACCAATGAACAGAAAAACAGGAACAATTACAAATTCAAGAAGAAACAAACACATGGACTTATTGGAGCAAAACTCCAAACATAGCTGCAGGGAGCTTCCCAGCTAAGCAACAAAGAAGGAACATTCCTGCATGCAAATAAACTGACAATAACCACAGTAAATGACAAACCCAGATAAGAACAAAAAGAACACAACAACTAAGAAAGAACCAAGCACTTATCTGGGGTAGATGTGGTCAGAAGCAAAATGAAAAGGCAGGTGAGCTACAGGACAATGATAGCCAGCTAAGACTGCCAGGGGCCAAGGCTTAAATAGGCAGAGAGTTAGCAATGGAAATGCCCATTGCTCAAGAACACCTGGTCTCTGCCAAAATCATTCCTGGCCACAAGAGGGAGCCTCACAGCAGCAACAGCATAATTGACATTCACAACACACAGCCCTACAACAACAGGCACATTTACTTACACACTATACATTACCCCTTCTTGCCAGTCCTGATTGGTGCAGAGCACAGGGCAGCCACTGGGAGCTGCATGGAGACTGCTGTAGCTACAGGACCTGTCAATTCACCAGTCATGTGATCAGGCAAGGTCCTTCACCTCAGTCTCTGTTCTGCTCCAGTACATTTCCTGTCCTACACCGATCACATAGATCAGTGCAGGAAGAGAGAGGGCAGCTCTCTATGAGTGACCCGGGCCCCTCACTGCCCTGATGGCGGCCATGACCCCTGGGGCCCGGTGAGCAGAGGAATGAAAGGAGAGGGACCTGGGCTGTCAGTGGCCCCGCACCCTCCTGGCTTCTGCTCAGGGGGTCCCTAACAGGAGTCACTGTGTAATGCCCTGACGACGGCCCCCATGCTGCCAATATGCTGCACGGCAGCCGGATGACCCAGCAGCGTTTAAATGTTTCATGTGAATTATAATGGGGGTAATTTACTTTTCGGAGCTTGGGCCTCCTGGAACCTCGGGCCCCGGGCGGTAGCCCAGATTGCCCTCATTATAATCCGCCTCTGCATATAGTGTGTGTATTACATGCAGTAAAAGTGCTACAGCCCCTGGCAAAAATTATGGAATCACCTGGCTTTGCGGATGTTCATTCAGTTGTTTACTTTTGTTTTTAAAAAAAAAAAAAGCAGATCACAGACATGGCAAAAATCTAAAGTCATTTCAAATGGCAACTTTCTGGCTTTAAGAAACACTAGAAAAATCATGAAAAACATAATGTGCTAGCAAGTAACGGTTACGTTTCAACACCACACAGGGGGAAAAAAAATTATGAAACCACTCAATTATGAGGAAAAAATTATGGAATCACCGTGTAAATTTTCATGCCCAAAACTAACAGCTGCATCAAATAAGATCTGCTCATTAGTCTGCATCTAAAAAGGAGTGATCACACCTTGGAGAGCTGTTGCACCAATTGGACTGACAAGAATCATGGCTACAGCATGAGAGATGTCAATTGAAACAAAGGAGAGGATTATCAAACTCTTAAAAGAGGCTAAATCATCACGCAATGTTGCAAAAGATGTTGGTTGTTCACAGTCAGCTGTGTCTAAAATCTGGACCAAATACAAACAACATGGGAAGGTTGTTAAAGGCAAACATACTGGTAGACCAAGGAAGACATCAAAGCGTCAAGACAGGAAACTTAAAGCAATATGTCTCCAAAACAGGAAATGCACAACAAAACAAATGAGGAAAGAATGGGAGGAAACTGGAGTCAATGTCTGTGACCGAACTGTAAAAAAAAAATCGCCTAAATGAAATGGGATTTACATACAGAAAAGCTAAACAAAAGCCATCATTAAAACCTAAGCAGAAAAAAACAAGGTTACAATGGGCTAAGGAAAAGCAATCGTGGACTGTGGATAACTGGATGAAAGTCATATTCAGTGATGAATCGCAAATCTGCATTGGGCAAGGTGATGATGCTAGAACTTTTGTTTGGTGTCGTTCCAATGAGATTTATAAAAATGACTGCCTCAACAGAACATGTAAATTTCCACAGTTATTGATGATATGGGGCTGCATGTATGCATGCATAAAGGCACTGGGGAGATGGCTGTCATTACATCTTCAATAATGCCCAAGTTTACATTGAAATTTTGGACACTTTTCTTATCCCATCAATTGAAAGGATGTTTGGGGATGATGAAATCATTTATCAAGATGATAATGCATCCTGCCATAGAGCAAAAACTGTGAAAACATTCCTTGAAAGAAGACACATAATGTCATTGACATGGCCTGTAAATAGTCCGGATCTCAATCCAATTGAAAATCTTTGGTTTAAGTTGAAGAAAATGGTCCATGACAAGGCTCCAACCTGCAAAGCTGATCTGGTAACAGCATTCAGAGAATGTTGGAGCCAGATTGATGAAGATAACTGTTTGTCACTCATTAAGTCCATGCATCAGAGACTGCAAGCTGTTATAAAAGCCAGAGGTGGTGCAACAAAATACCAGTGATGTATTGGAGTGTTCTTTTGTTTGTTTTTCATGATTCCAAATTTTTTTCCTCATAATTGAGTGATCCATATTTTTTCCCCTCTGTTTGGTCTTGAAAAGTAACCGTTACTGGCTAGCACATTATGTTTTCATGATTTTTTTTTTAGTGTTTCTTAAAGCCAGAAAGTTGCCATTTGAAATTACTTTAGTTTTGTGCCATGTCTGTGATCTGCTTTTTTTAAACAACTGAATGAACATCCACAGAGCCAGGTGATTCCATAATTTTTGCCAGGAGATGTATATAGTGGCAAATACCTGTCTTGGAGTACATGTAAGAGATTCTAGTACAGTTATAAACGGTGACTTACAGTTGACATTCTTTCTGATGAAGTCGGTCACTTTTCCTGTCTTTTCCATCTGTCCCAGACCGACATGACAACTTCCCCACCAACAATTCATCTGCAGAGATTACAGCAGACACATCTGACTTCTCATGTCTCCAACCCCATCTTCATCTATCCTCGACCATCACAACCACCTCATCCTCCTGATACCCCAATGCTGAGCCGCTGCTGCCGTATGTGCCCGTATTACTGCACGTGCTGTGTGGCACAAACAGACTCCTCCTTCTGCCCCATATAATAATGCCACCAGTGTGCCCTCCACATAATATTGCCACCGCTGTGTTCCCCAGATAATTTTCCACCACTGTGCCCCTTACATGATAAAATGCCTCCTTTGTGCCCTCTACTTGGTAAAACTGCCCCCCTGGAAAATATTATTACCCTTGGCAAGTGCCCTAGAAAAATGCTCACATTTTGCCCCTAGAAAGTAATAATGCCTCCAGTGTGCCTGTAACGGTCACAATACCCTGAGTGCCCCTATAACACTAATGGTTTTTAAATGTCCACTTAACATTTAACAATGTCTCCTGAGTCACGCATTTACAGCTCCTCTATACACAGTATTTTACCCCTACACCTCCCCTGTACTTAGCGTGATGGGCCCATAGCTCCCCTATACACGGTACTATGCTCCCACCCCTCCCCTATACACAGTATAATGGCTCCATAGCGCTGCTATATACAGTATGATGCCCCACAGCTCCTCTATACACATTATGATGGGCCTACAGCTCCCTATACACAGGAGTTTCTGTGACCCATAAGTAGATGCAACAGTATATTTATAACGAATGCTCAAACTGTTTAATAATTTAATTGATTTTATTTATCACAAAATTCTAAAAAACAATTCATTATATTATAAATACTGAGTGCATATTCAGACACCATAAATTAGATACATAATCCAACCATTGACAGGAAAAAAGTGTGGACACTGTAAAAAGCCCAAGATGGGAAGGGAACCGGACAGCAGAGCATACACTGACCCAATCAATAAATGGGTAAGAAGATAAATGTGTTATAACCGTATCTGGAGCACAGGCTCAAGTATGAATGTATAAGCAGTGGAGCAATCTCCAAGCTGTTCAGCACAGCAGGCACTAGGTGGCGCTCAAGCTCAAAAACCACACCAGTCTGCCCGTACGTTCAGCGAGAATTATAACCGCACAATGCTCCAGACTTACCCATATTAAATGTTGTGAAGCTCAGTCACCGGGTCCCCTCCCTCGCCCTTGGGAGGGGACCCGGTGACTGAGCTTCACAACATTTAATATGGGTAAGTCTGGAGCATTGTGCGGTTATAATTCTCGCTGAATGTACGGGCAGACTGGTGTGGTTTTTGAGCTTGAGCGCCACCTAGTGCCTGCTGTGCTGAACAGCTTGGAGATTGCTCCACTGCTTATACATTCATACTTGAGCCTGTGCTCCAGATACGGTTATAACACGTATTTATCTTCTTACCCATTTATTGATTGGGTCAGTGTTTGCTCTGCTGTCCAGTTCCCTTCCCATCTTGGGCTTTTTACAGTGTCCACACTTTTTTCCTGTCAATGGTTGGATTATGTATCTAATTTATGGTGTCTGAATATGCACTCAGTATTTATAATATAATGAATTGTTTTTTAGAATTTTGTGATAAATAAAATCAATTATTAAACAGTTTGAGCATTCATTATAATTATACTGTTGCATCTACTTATGGGTCACAAAAACTCCCAAGAGTTCTGTTCTTGGTTTTCAATGTGCATGATGGGAGTGACCCGATGATGAAATAATGAGGTCCAAGTTTTTCCCTTTTCTTGTGATTAGCTCCCTATACACAATATGATGCGCCCACAGCTCCTCTATACACAGTATAATGCCCCCCCCAGCTCCCCTATACACAGTATAATGCCTCCCTACAGCTCCCTTTACACAGTATGATAGGTCCACACCTTCTCTATACAGAGTATAAAGGGCCCACAGTTTCCCTATACACAGTATAATGCACCCACAGCTCCCCTATTTACAGTATGACGCACCCCTCTACACAGTATAATGCCTCCCCGCAGCTCCCCTATACACAGTATAATGCACCCCACAGCTCCCCTATACATCTATACAGAGAAGGACAGTATGATGGGCCCACAGATCTCCTTTACATAGGATGACAGTATGAATGTGATGACATGATTATAATTGAATAAATGTTCATGGGAAACTCTAATACATCCCCTGAAAATGAGCGCATTTTTTTTTTTTAAACAAAAATAATATAAGACCTATATAAGACATTTATTTATTTCCATATATTCGAATCTTTTGTGTATTTACTATTCCATTGCTTATTATACTAATGATTGGAGGCAGCAGAGGGCTCGCCATGACAAGTTAGTATCTGCGTGATCTTCATGGTTAAAAGGGCCACAGCTATAAGACTCCTGATTGGCAGCCAGACTGGTTTGTCAGGCCTCCGCAAAGAGAAAAGTTTTCCCTTTAGACCCCACTAGAGCTTCTCATACTCATACTTTGCACTGACGAGGGGCAATCACCCTGAAATACCGTGTCTGAAAACTGAGGTTAGGATTTATGCCAGATCAGAAGTCTTATGCAAAGGCTTGTTAAAGGCCTCTTTTGACTTTTAGGATTGCTACTTCCAATAGGTGGCATTAGAGTTTGTCTACTTCCTCACTGAAGAGACAATTTAAATATCTTCATGGCTGTAATCCTTAACAAATTGGTGGCAAGTGGTGGGATTATAAAGCATCAGTGATCCGGTTTAAGCAATCATTCCTGTTAGTAAAAACTTGCACTTTGCCTGCGATGATTCTATGCAGTGTTTTGAGGATCAAACTCAGTATTTAATTATACCTGGGACATTACTGTATATGAAGCAGTTACACCCCTTCCCCCTTTTGTTCTTCTGTTCTACAGTATCTTATTTTGCAAAGGACTACCAAGATGACAGCTGTTTATGCTGACAAGCAAAAGGGTAACAATGTTTTGAAATTTTGACTGTTAAGGGTACTTTAGATGCTGCGATATCGTACCCGCCCCCGTCGGTTGTGCGTCACTGGCAAATCGCTGCCCGTGGCGCACAACATCGCTAACACCCGTCATACGGACTTACCTTGCCTGCGACATCGCTCTAGCCGGCGTTCCGCTTCCTTTCCAAGGGGGTGGTTTGTGCAGTGTCACAGCGACGTCACACGGCAGCCGTCCAATAGCAGAGGAGGGGCGGAGATGAGCGGCCGGAACATGTCGCCCACCTCCTTCCTTTCTCATTGCCGGTGGACGCAGGTAAGGAGATGTTCATTGTTCCTGCGGTGTCACACATAGTGATGTGTGCTGCCGCAGGAACGACGAACAACATCATACCTGCAGCAGCAACGATATTTGGAAAAGGAGTGACGTGTCAACAAGCAACGATTTTTCACGTTTTTGCGCTCGTTGATCGTCGCTCCTTGGTGTCACACGCTGCAATGTCGCTAACGGCGCCGGATGTACGTCACTAACGACGTGACCCTGACGATATATCGTTAGCGATAAAGCACCCTTAAGGCTCCATATCTCACCATACACTACAGCTTTGAGCATGATACTACCTTCATTTTATAGACAATGATCTTGGCTATCTCATACATAAAACGGACTTGAAACTAGTTAGCATATGATCAGTTATGCAAATTTTTGTTGTGTCACTGCATTGTTACTGTTTTGCTCCTAAAAATCTAAATTTTAATTTTTATTATTTTATTAGTATTTTGTAAATATACCTTTTGGCTTTCAACACTGCCTGAATCCTTTTGGAGATGTTCTTGATCAGATTCAATCATGTCTCGATTGAAATCTGATCTAAAGTTTCCTCTACATGTTCTCAATGTTAGTGCATACTAATTGACTCACTTGGGTATGTGTTCAGCTTTTTCTTCAACTCTACCCATAAGGGTTTAATTGAGTTGAGGTCTGGGGACTGTAGAGACCAATCCAGCACCTCTACTTCATCATTGAATCATTTTATCGCCAATGTTTACAAAATGTTTCAGTTTGATGTCCTGCTGGAACACTAACAGTCCTTTCATACCAATAGTACTTGAGTATACAAAGTATCTTGTCTTGCAGGATACTCATATATAGCTCAGCATTGAGACCACCATTGATCTTGGTCAAGTATCCAACATCTTTAGCTGTAAAGCAACTCCATATCATCAGACTTCCTCCACCAAACGTGGCAGTTCCTTCAATTTTTTGATCTCTTAGACCCTTTTTTTCTTGTTTATTCCAGACCCATTTGCATTTATCAGAGCCTAGACTATTGACTTTCATCTCATGTCTCCAAATTACCCATTTCCAACATTCTACTTAGTGCAAATGAGGGAGCCATAACGCCTCCTCTGTTCAAGAGTGATCAACTTGCACTTCTGTGCTTGCATACTGACACTGGAAAAGCACAGTAGCATGCTGCAAGTCCCCCTATGTTGCTGTACGTACTATCTGATGCCTGTCTTTAGATGCTACTCTTGCAGCTTCCTTGAAGAGGGGTGATTAAGCAGACAGCATGCCCTGGCACAATGCCCTCTTCTTCTCACTTAAGCTGTTTATTTGCTACACTTCCTCGGGCATCAAGTGGACACAGACAGGCAGGAAATCCATTTCAGAATATGTCCACAGACACCTTGTGTGCACACCTGCACTGACACTTGAGGTGCCAATTCAGCACCACTACTTCATTGTCATTGAACCATTTTTTTTGCCAATCTTGACGTATGCTTTGGGTCATTGTCCTGCTGGAACACCATCTTGTCCTTTTCATACCCATATTAAATCAAGTGTATGAAGTTACTTTAGTTTCTCTTTTTTTCTTTTGTTTCTTCCAGACTCATTTGCATAGATCAAATTTTTGAAAGAACAATGACTTATCTCATCGCTCCAAATCACCCATTTTCAAACTTCTACTATTGAATGTTCTCAGTGAGAGGAACAACATTCAATAATTTTTCAACTGGCTAACACGGTACCAAAACCTTTTCACTTGTAACTAACAATCTTCTACTGTCCCCTTTTGTACTTTCATGCAATCTTGAGCCGACGCTTCTGATTATGATATTGAAGTTAAGGTTTCTTCATCTTCTTTTGGGCTGCCTTTCCAGACTTGTGTAATGTGAATCACACAGTGCTTGCATGGAAGTACCACTATTAAGAAGCATACGAGCTTCCTCCACTGCCACTGATAGCCCTTGTGATGAGCTGACATGTTGACTCTGATATTTGGCTAAACGTCCACTTCTTGGCTTTTGAATGGATGGATGGTCTTCATTTCCTATTCTTACAACTGTAATGGAACTCACATGATGCAGTTTGCCAATTTTCTTGTCAGAGAGAAAGCTATCGATGAGAAAATGATAATGCTGTTTCTTTTTTCTTGGGAAACCTTCATGGCTGCTACTCAATTTGACCTTTCATTTGGGAATCAACCCAATAACACGCTGAGCTATTATGGAATGTAATAACAGGTTGGAGTTTGTAGTATACAGTAAGAAAAATATTTTGCTCTAGTGGATGATCCGTTATGGTACCTGAAAGTCATAAGTAGACCACTGTAGGTTGCAACCCAAGCTGTTTTTTTTTAAATTATTTAAATAAACAATAAAGAAAAAGTTGGTGGCTGGTATTGTCAGGGTGAAAATGGCCTTGGTTATTTGGCCCCTACTAGGCCTGCAAATAGCAGCCTGCAGCCACTAGCATCAAGCCCAGGGGGTTAGTACTGGATAGGCACCCCCATTACTAACCCAGCAAGAAGAGAGTTAAAAAAAACAGGCACACAGGAAAATAATTGGTTTCTTTCAATAAACAGTCCCCCCATACTCCATCATTCACCAATTTATTAATTAAAAATAAATCCTGGAAGTTCCAATGTAATCCATCTTCCATGATGTCCATCGATTCCTATAAAGCGTCGTTCTGAAAACTTTTTCAGAACGACACTCCAGAGTTCCCTGCTAGTAAGTCGCAGCCCAAAATGTATCAAGAGCGTGACATCACCACTCGTAAGAAATTCCGTGCTGACACTGACCAGCAGTAACCTATGGTGCCTCGTTCTCAGAATGTTCTCAAAATGAGGCTGCATTCACTGCCGATCAGCAGCAGACATGTAAATGAATTAATTGATGAATGAGGGAGTGTGGGGGAGTGTTTATTCCCCAATTAGATTACGTCAGAACGTTGAGGATTTTTTTATTAATAAATTGGTGAATGATGGTGTGTGGAGCAGTGTTTATTCAAATTAAGGGTTTTTTTTTCTTTGTCTCTCTAACTCTATACTTTTCATCCATATCTATTACTAATCCCTGAGCTTGATGCCACCTGTGAATTCACAGTTGACATCAACCCCAAAAGTATTACCCTCGTTGACACTGCACCAGGCCAACCCAGAAGAGCTGTGCAAAATGCCAGAAGTGGAGCATCTAAGGGCTGTGCCACTTCTGGAGTGGCTGCAGGCTGCTATTTTTAGGCTGGGAGAGGCCAAATAATCATAACCCTCCCACCCTGATAATACTAGCCTTCAGCTCTCTGCTTTACCTTGGCTGGTTATCAAAAATTAGGCAGAGCCTATGCCTTTTTTTAATTATTTAAATCATTAAAAAAAAAAAGTGGTGTTGGATTTCCTATATTTTTTTCTAACCATGCAAGGTGAAGCTGACAGCTGAGGGTTGCAGCCCGCAGTTGCCTGCTTTACCCATGATAGTTATCAAAAATAGCAGGCAGCCAACGTTTTTGGGGTTTTTTTTATTCCCCATTTACATTTGATTGCAAGGCAATTGACCCACTTTTGCTTCCTTTTTCAGCCCCCAGCCCTTACTACAACAATTTTACAACCCTTTTACAGCACACAAGTTCGGGTCTGCATTAACTTATATAGGGTTCGGCGTCCGGGACCAGAACCAAACTTTTATTTAAAGTCCAGCTGAACCTGGCGGACCTTATCTTCAGGTCCCCTCATATCTAGTAATAGCAACAACTCCTAGTGCCTCCTTACAATTTTTAAGGACATAGTATTAGTTACGGTTTCATACAATTCGGGCTGACCTGACATTGCAGTAGATCGCTATGCTAAACTTGGTGCTGTATTTGTTTAATGATGATGGTTCTGGGGATGTAGTAGTGTTCTGACTATGGTTCTGGTGATGTTTTCATGTACCAATGGTGATGCTGGGGATATTTTCATGCACTGATGGTGTTTCTGATGATGTATTAATTTAGATGTAGCATAGTTTAAATTACACTGGTATGCAAAAATTGCTTTTATGAAAATTGTTTCAAATTAATTTAGAAAGAAAATTTTGACCACTATCAGCACTTCCACGTCAGCAAAATACCTATCTACTTTGAATACGAAGAAAATTTGTTAAAAAATTATCAGCTTTATTTGAATATATTAAAAAAGTCCTTTGACCAGAACAGACATAATACCAACACCGACACATATAGTTTGCAGTAACACATATAAAAGATGACAATAGTCTCAAACCACCTTGTTGAGAATGAATAGAAAGGTTTTGAGTGAATGCCTAACAGCACTTCCACACTAGATTACATCAATATTTAGGGAAGTGGGTGGGGCTATATTCTGGCCTTAGTTTACCCCTCAAGACACTATCCCTGCCTATCAATGGAGCACATCCTTAGTTACGCGATGCCCCCATTCCTCGGCGGCTCACCCTTAAATGTCCCTTCTCTATCCCTTTCAAGATAATTTGGACGTCTCTACATGTGGTGCAGACCACCATTAGGACAGGCACATATAGATTTCACAGATTAATTTGATGAAGACAAGCAAATTCAAAAATTAGGATTTTTTTTAGAACTTATCTCCAAATCTGTCTCCCAAGTGCCTAGAGACCGTCCCACAGATCTTTCATTCAACAAAGTCCATGTGATTTCATTTCATCTTTACAAGATCTCATGATTTCATTTCATCTTTACAGGATCTCATCAATTCTTGCCCATCATATTCTTTATACTGAGTCCTTGTGATTTTATTTCATCTTTTCAGGAACTCATCATATCTCATCTCATCTCGACGCGTTTCACTCCATACAAATGCAAGACGGAGTTCATCAGGAGATTTTTTCATAGAAGCATGATAGCCTTTAGATGTTAGTGCCTCCAGGAATCAGAGCGGTGTGACATCGCTCTGATTCCTGGAGGCACTAACATCTAAAGGCTATCATGCTTCTATGAAAAAATCTCCTGATGAACTCCGTCTTGCATTTGTATGGAGTGAAACGCGTCGAGATGAGATGAGATATGATGAGTTCCTGAAAAGATGAAATAAAATCATGAGATCTTGTAAAGATGAAATGAAATCACATGGACTTTGTTGAATGAAAGATCTGTGGGACGGTCTCTAGGCACTTGGGAGACAGATTTGGAGATAAGTTCTAAAAAAAATCCTAATTTTTGAATTTGCTTGTCTTCATCAAATTAATCTGTGAAATCTATATGTGCCTGTCCTAATGGTGGTCTGCACCACATGTAGAGACGTCCAAATTATCTTGAAAGGGATAGAGAAGGGACATTTAAGGGTGAGCCGCCGAGGAATGGGGGCATCGTGTAACTAAGGATGTGCTCCATTGATAGGCAGGGATAGTGTCTTGAGGGGTAAACTAAGGCCAGAATATAGCCCCACCCACTTCCCTAAATATTGATGTAATCTAGTGTGGAAGTGCTGTTAGGCATTCACTCAAAACCTTTCTATTCATTCTCAACAAGGTGGTTTGAGACTAGTGTCATCTTTTATATGTGTTACTGCAAACTATATGTGTCGGTGTTGGTATTATGTTTGTTCTGGTCAAAGGACTTTAATATATTCAAATAAAGCTGATAATTTTTAAACAAATTTTCTTCGTATTCAAAGTAGATAGGTATTTTGCTGACGTGATATTGATTTGAGATACCTCTAAAAAACTAGTTTTTGCCACTATCAGCACTTCCCAAAGAGTAAACTCGACATGATGATCGGTGTGATCCGATCACAAAATAATAAGTTTTCATGTATTCTTTAGTAAGATATCTAGTAGAGGGGCTACAAGGACACTAAACTTCAGGAAAGCAAATTTTAAACGGTTGAGAGATGATCTTAGTGCAATAAACTGGGATGATGTACTAAGTAATAAAAGTACACAAAGCAAATGGGAGACTTTTATGAGCATCCTGAATAGGGCTTGTGCAGAAAATATACCCTATGGGAACAAACATGCTAGAAATAGGAGGAAACCCCTATGGCTAAATAGAGCTGTAAGGGAAGCAATAAAAGAAAAACAGAAAGCCTTAAAAGAATTAAAGAGGGTAGGTAATGATGAGGCATTATATAATTATAGAAAATTAAATAAAATATGTAAAAAGCAAATTAAGTTAGCCAAGTTTGAGACAGAGAGACTCATTGCAAGAGAAAGTAAAAATAATCCTAAAATATTCTTTAACTACATAAACAGTAAAAAACTGAAAAGCGATAGTGTTGGCCCCCTTAAAAATAGTCTTGGTGAAATGGTGGAAGGGGATGAGGGTAAAGCCAACCTGCTGAATTACTTTTTTTCTACGGTTTTTATACAAGAAAATGCCATGGCAGATGACATGACCAGTGATATACCATAAATTCACCCTTGAATATTACCTGCTTAACCCAGCAGGAAGTACGCCGCCGCCTCGAAATCACTAAGGTTGACAAATCTCCGGGCCCGGATGGCATACACCCCAGAGTACTACAGGAATTGAGTTCTGTGATAGATAGACCATTATTTTTAATCTTCTCAGATTCCTTAATAACAGGGTCGGTACCGCAGGACTGGCGCATAGCAAATGTGGTGCCAATATTCAAAAAGGGGACAAAAACTGAGCCGGGAAATTATAGGCCGGTAAGTTTAACCTCTACGGTTGGTAAAATCCATGAGGGTTTCTTGAGAGATGCTATACTGGAGTATCTCAAGAAAAATAACCTTATGACAGAGTATCAACATGGGTTTATGAGGGATCGATCCTGTCAAACTAATTTGATCAGCTTCTATGAAGAGGTAAGTTCAAGCCTGGACCAGGGAAATGCAGTGGATGTTGTGTATATGGACTTTTCAAAAGCTTTTGATACGGTGCCACACAAAAGGTTGGTACATAAAATGAGAATAATGGGGATAGGGGAAAATATGTGCAACTGGGTTAAAAACTGGCTCAGTGATAGGAAACAAAGGGTTGTTATTAATGGTACGTACTCGGACTGGGTCTCAGTTCATAGTGGGGTGCCACAGGGGTCAGTATTGGGCCCGCTTCTTTTCAACATATTTATAAATGACCTTGTTGGGGGCATGCGGAGTAGAATTTCAATATTTACAGATGATACTAAACTCTGCAGGGTAATCAATACAGAGGAGGATAATTTTATATTACAGGGAGATTTATGTAAATTGGAGGATTGGGCTGAGAAGTGGCAATTGAAGTTTAATGTAGATAAATGTAAGGTCATGCACTTGGGTAGAGGAAATAACATTTATGATTATGTACTTAATTGTAGAACACTGGGTAAAACAGACACAGAAAAAGACTTGGGTGTATGGGTGGATGGTAAACTTCACTTTAGTGGACAGTGTCAGGCAACTGCTGCCAGGGCTAATAAAATAATGGGATGTATTAAAAGAGGTATAAGTGTTCATGAAAAAAATATAGTTCTACCTCTGTACAAGTCACTAGTGCGACCGCACTTAGAATACTGTGTACAATTCTGGTCACCGATATATAAGAAGGACATAGCTGAACTGGAGAGGGTGCAGAGAAGAGCGACCAAGATTATTAGAGGAATGGGTGGGCTGCAATACCAAGACAGGTTATTAAACTTGGGGTTATTTAGTTTGGAAAAACGAAGGCTTAGGGGGGATCTAATCACAATGTATAAATATATGAGGGGACAGTACAGAGACCTTTCCAAAGATCTTTTACACCTAGGCCTGCGACTGGAACACGGGGGCATCCGCTACGTCTTGAGGAAAGAAGGTTTAATCATAATCACAGACGAGGATTCTTTACTGTACGAGCAGTGAGACTATGGAACTCTCTGCCGCATGATGTTGTAATGAGTGATTCACTACTAACATTTAAGCAGAGCCTGGACGCCTTTCTTGAAAAATTTAATATTACCAGTTATGTATATTAGATTTTATGACAGGGTATTGATCCAGGGAACTAGTCTGATTGCCGGATGTGGAGTCAGGAAGGAAATTTTTTCCCCATTGGAACTTGTTTGTCACATTGTTTTTTTTTTGCCTTCCTCTGGATCAACATGTTAGGCTACGGGTTGAACTAGATGGACTTAGGCGGGCTTTGCACACTACGACATCGCAGGTGCGATGTCGGTGGGGTCAAATCGAAAGTGACGCACATCCGGCGTCACTTGCGATGTCGTAGTGTGTAAATCCTAGATGATACGATGAACGAGCGCAAAATCGTCGTCATCGTATCATCGCTGCAGCCTCCGACATTTCCATAATGCCGGGGGAGCGACAGGTACGATGTAGTTCCTCGTTCCTGCGGCCGCACACATCGCTGTGTGGGAAGCCGCAGGAGCGAGGAACTTCACCTTACCTGCCTCCCGGCTGCAATGAGAAGGACGGAGGTGGGCGGGATGTTTACATCCTGCTCATCTCCGCCCCTCCACTTTAATTGGCCGCCTGCCGTGTGACGTCACTGTGACGCCACACGACCCGCCCCCTAAGGAAGGAGGCGGGTCGCCGGCCAGAGGGACGTCGCACGGCAGGTATGTGCGTGTAAAGCTGCCGTAGCGATAATAATCGCTACGGCAGCTTTCACTATATATCGAACGTGCGACGGGGGCGGGACTATCGCTGCAGCATCGGTAACACATTGTTACCGATGTTGCAACGTGCAAAGCCCGCCTTAGAGTCTCCCTTCAACCTTAAAAACTATGATACTATGATACTATGAATGATTTTATTACAAAACATGCATGGATATATTCACAGAGTCATGCACATAAGGGGACTTTTTTTTTTGTTCAAGTCCATTTACTTATTCTTATGTTTTCTTATGCCCTGATTTTAACAAAAAAAACCAAGACAAAACACTTCTATTTTTAACCATCACCTATATATTTTAAACAAAATGTGTGTATAATTACGTACAAGCGATATGAACAAGAAAGCAATTCATTTTCTTGAGAGGCCACATGAAAGACCTTGACTGGTGTGTAGGTATCAACCAATAGGCTGAAATTAATGCTGCTCAAAATTAATACTAACATTAGTGATGAGAGAGCACTAAAATGCTCTGGTGCTTGGTACTCGAATCGAGCAAATCAGGGTGTAGCTAAAATGACAAAGAGGCATTGCAATTTAGCCAGCAAGAGACTTAAGGGTACTTTACATGCTGCGATATTGGTACCGATACCGCTAGCGAGCGTACCCGCCCCCGTCAGTTGTGCATCACGGGCAAATCGCTTCCCGTGGCGCACAACATCGCTAACACCCATCACATGGACTTACCTTCCCTGCGACGTCGCTGTGGCCGGCGATCCGCCTCATTTCTAAGGGGGCGGTTCGTACGGCATCACAGCGACGTCACACGGCAGCCGTCCAATAGCATAGGAGGGGAGAAGATGAGCGGCCGGAACATGCTGCCCACCTCCTTCCTTCCTCATTGCCGGTGGACGCAGGTAAGGAGATGTTCGTCATTCCTGCGGTGTCACACATAGCGATGTGTGGTGCCGCAGGAACGACGAACAACATCATACCTGCAGCAGCAACGATATTTTGAAAAGGAGCGACGTGTCAACGAGCAACGGTTTTTCACGTTTGTCCGCTCGTTGATCATCGCTCCTTGGTGTTACACGCTGCAATGTCGCTAACGTGACCCCGACGATATATCATTAGTGATGTCACAGCGTGTAAAGCACCCTAAAGAGGCGAGACTGATTCAATTGGGGTAAAATTTTAAAAACATTCTGACTCTAAACTGGGAAAACCTATGTACTCATTGTGACGTCTAGCTAAATTTACAACAAGGCATTGCAATACAGCCAGCAGGAGATTTAAAGGAGGGGCTGTGATTGAATTCTAGTATAATTTTAAAAATATTGTGACTCCGAGACTGGCTATTATCTGCCATCTCATTGACAAACTGTTTGTACTGTTTTCCCCTCAGGAGTGTTGTCTCTTGCCCCCCTCTGCAAAGTGGGACAGGAAGGTAAGTCTTGTGGATGAGCATGTTTGTTGTGCACATGTACATATGCAGCTAACAGTGATATTAACAGGGAATAGAATTTAATTCATGTAGCCCGGAAAAGGTCATTCGGTTGTAGGTTGCAGCAGCAAGGAATAGAAGGACAGAAACCTTGTCTGTATGCCTATAATGGTAAACTATCACTTCTCCAGCAGTTAGCCCTACAGTAATAAAGCCTACTCGTAAAGCCTATGAACTAAGTGCAAGGGCTGCCAAGAATTAAAAGGTGGGAATGCAATATTCCCTGGAAGATCCATAGAGTAGGGCCTCAAAATGAATTATTTGACAATTGTTTACATTGTAAAAAGATTTGTACTTTTCCAGTTTAAAAATATTTGGAAACATACATAATCTATCCATGAATGCATGGAAAGAAGCCATCATGGTGTGGACCGTGGAAGAAATGTATGTGCCCAGAAGGAACACTTATTTCCATCACATGATACTCATATGGGACAACGAGAAACAGAACAAGATGTGAAAAAGCAAGAACTTGACTTTTATTAAAGAAAAGCAGTTTGTGGCTATTGAAGACTGTGGATAATAAACATTTTATCACCATTGCTGTAATAAAAATTAAAGAAATAATAAAAAATAATGGAAAGAAGAAGGTTGCACTCATTGTTACAAGTGAAGAGCAAAGGGTCAGAGCAGTTCTGTTGAAGAGTGACTGGCAGCGTGTCTGTGGACTAGCATCTGAAAGAAGCGGACCTACGTCTGCTGGAAGTGCGTGGGTGGGTACTCACTGTCTATGCCAATTTTCTCAGAGTCTCATGTATAGAGAGAGAACTTTAAAAACATGGAGTCTCCTACACTGCTAAAACTTATGCACTTAGTACAAGGCCTAGGAAATATTTAAAGGAGGCATTGCAGTACATCCTGGAAGAGACTTAGAGGAAAGCCTCAGAAAGCATTTCCCTCCCATTTGGAAGGAGTGGAATTTCTAGACTGTTAAAGTATGTGCGAGGGGTGGCAAAATGTAGAAGGAGGCACTCCGATACAAAATGGAAGAGACTTAGAAGGGGGCCTCATTCCCATTTATTAACGAGTGGGACTCCTAGACTGGTGAAACCTATGAACAAAGTGCAAGGCTTATCAAAAATTGAAAGGATGGATGGCAATACACCATGGAATACACAGAGGATGGTCTCAGAAAACATTGTTTCCCCATTTGGAAGAAGTGTGACTTCTAGACTGGGGAAACATATGCGCTATGTTCAAGAGCTTCCAAATATTAATGAAATATACCAAGTCCGTGCTAGAAATAAATAGTTGTACAGATACCTTGTGTGTATGTATGTATGTATGTATGTATGTATGTATGTCTTAATAAACTTTATATATTTTTTGGTTTTGATAATGTTATTAGACCAGAATTAATTCAAATCCATGTTGGAAATAATTAGTTTAGCAGACAGTATGATCACATAATTAACTTAAAATAAATTTTACTAGTTCACAAAAAATCTTGATAGCTATACTGGTTATAATACTTATAGCAATGCAATTAGCATGCTACACCCATGCAACAGGTAAATGCCACTCGAACCTTAGTTGCAAAACCAATGCCTTGGCCAATGGCTATCGTGTGTTTCATCCTATAACAATACTAGGATCAATAAAAGTCTAAATAGTTAGCTTAGTCCAAAAATGTCCACTACAGTAATTAGAATTAGCACATCAGTCGTGTGATGCAAAATTTACAGTGGTAGTCAGCTTTGCTCCTTGTGTACTCCAACCTTAAAACAATCACTGTGGCTTATCTGTTAACCCTAGGTGAGTAATATAAAGATGTTTTTTAAGTTCTACAGAGCAGCCTGGGCTCTTATATACAGCATTCTGGAATGCTGTATATAAGAGCTTACTGATGGTGGACGCAGCTCATAAGGGAAAAACCTGGTGACAGGTTCCCTTTAACAACACATCGTTGTAGCACTTAAGAGGTAGCCGTGTCTGTATAGCGTAAAAAGTCATGGCAAGCTTACCAGAATCAATGCAGGTTGTGCAGTTCTGTGCATCCCTTGCTCTGCCAATACCCTTCTCTGTATTGAAGGTTGCTCTGTAGAACGTAAAAAAAACACCTTTAAAAGACTCACCTAGGGGGCGGGGCTGTCCGGTCCGATGGGTGTTGCTGCTCTCGGTCCGGTGCCCCCTCCATCTACTGCGATTGTTGTCCTCCTGTACAGCCCAGTGTGGATGACGTGTCCTACATCAGCTACACAGAGGCCTCCATTGCACTCCTGTGCATGCACACTTTGATCTGCCCTGCTCAGGGTAGAGCAAAGTACTGTAATACGCAGGAGTGAGGAAATGTCAACGATTGCCCAAATGCTGGCCTTCCAAAATTATAGAGGCAGTGTGCTAGACTAAAAATACAGCTGTCTGTCGCAAAACGCAAGTCAGGCATGGGGGACACAGCGCGAAGTTTTACTCTTGCATCCCTAGGTATGTATGTCTAATTGTTTCTGCATACATGTGTTCATATTCTAAGCACTTATTATGGTGCTTGTTGTGGCTGTTGTGGCTTTCTTGTTTCTTATTAGTTTAGTCTTGCTTGGACTGCAACTCTCTGCACATTCTTTTCCTTAGGACTGATGGCATGTTCTTCAGGTTGCTGCAGGAGTACCCTCTCTTGTGGTATTCTCATTTTCAAGTATTAATGTTTATTTCCATGTCTCTTACTGCAGTTGCATTATATGCATTACATTTAGCTGTATTCCCTTCTTTCTGGAGATTTTTTTCTTGTTTTTTTTATTATTTCACTGTCGCTTTTATGCTTTAATAAAGTAATTGGTTTTATATATCTTAGGTGTTTGTCTTTTAACTGAAGTTCTATGCCTTTAGATTTTTGTTGTACATCTATCTATTGAGGTTCTTTTACCTTTACTATTTTGTGTTTGGACACTGTGTTGATTATCTTGGCTGTGTATCAAAAGTCGAAGGACCCCATGCAGCTTTTTTTAAATCATTTAAATAATTGAAAAAATGCCTCAATTTTGATTCCCAAACAAGATAAAGCGAAAAGCTGGGGGCTGGTATTTTCAGATTGGGGAAGCCCATAGCTACTGGGCCTTCCCTAGCCTAAAAATAGCCTGCAGCTGCCCCAAATTGGCACATAGTTTAGATGTGCCAATTCTAGCGCTTTACCTGGCTCATTCCAATTGCACTGGAGCAGTGGCAATCGGGGTAATATAAGGGATTTGTCATAAAATCATAGCTGTCATCAAGCCCGAGGTTATTAATGGGTAAGGGTTTATGAGACACCCACCATTACTAATTATTTAAGTAAAAAGAAATAAACACAAAAGAGAGAAAAATATTTTATTAAAAAATCACCCTCTTTCTTCAATTTATTAACATCCAAAACACCCCTGCAGGACCGATGTAATCCACAGACACAATGTCCCATGTCAATCCTGGTTCTGCTACATCTGAGGTTGTGGTGCGCCATCCCATTAGAAAACGTGACCAATCACTGAGGGCTGTGGAACACAGTGATGGAGCTGCAGCTGTGAGAGCGGTAAAGTCAGAGAGTTCACCTGAGGTCACAGCTGGCAGTTCCCATGGCACCCCAGCTGTGAACTCAGGGAAACTCCATGAACTCATCAATGACAGAAAAAAATGGCAGAAGAAAAAACACACCAAAAGCGAGATGCAGGAGATACAGGTTTGGTGCAGAATATTTGCATCTCCTGGCAGAAAACTGCATCATCTTCTGAAGGAAAAATGTGTCAAAAAAGCGTCAACACCGCATAGTTTTTTTTTCTGCCAGGAGATGCAAATTTGGCGCCGATTTCTGTATCAAAACTGCATCTCCTTGCAAAAAAAACGCTGCAATGGGGTTTTGATGCGTTTTTCCGCCAGGAGATGTAGATTTGGTGCAGAAATTTGTTGCAGAAATCTGCACCAAATCTGCATCTCCTGGCAGAAAAACACACCAAAAACATGATGCGGTTTTGTTGTGTTTTTTGACGCGTTTTGGTGCAGAAATTTTTACAGCCAAATACTAAACATGCACACATAGCCCAAGCCGGTAATTCATAGAGTTCACCAGAAGTCACAGATGGGGTACCATGGGAACCAACAGCTATGGCCTCAGGTGAACTCACTGATGTCACCACTCTCACAGCTACAACTCCGTCAGTGTGTCCCTGATGCCGCAGTGGCCTGTCACGTTTTCTAATGTGACTGCACTGCGACCTTAGATGTAGCAGAGTTTGAATCATCACGGGATGTCGTGGTTTGGATTACATCGGACCTGCAGGAGTGTTTTAGGGTTTAATTAATTGGCAAAAGAGGGGTTTTTTTTTTAAAGTATTTTCCTCTGTTTTGTGTTTATTTCTTATTACTTACTCGATTATTAGTGGGGGAGTCTCATAGACCCCAACCATTTACTAACCTCGGTTTGATGACAGCTGTGATTTTTTTTTGACAAATCAGAGCTGTCATAAACCTCTTATATAACCACAATTATCACCGCTCCAGGGCAGTTGGGATGAGCCAGGTAAAACACAAGGATTGGCGCATCTAATGGATATGCCAATTCTGGGGTGGCTGCAGACTACTATTTTTAGGCAGGAGAGCGTCTAATAACCATTAGCCTCCTCAACCTTAGAATACCAACCCCCCAGCTGTCCACTTGATGTTGTATGGTTATCAAAATTGGAGGGACATTCAGACTGTTTTTTAAAATTATTTATTTTGATACACAGCCATATAAAGTGCACGGCTGGGTGCTGCAGCCTCCAGCTGTATGCTTTATGTGTACTGGGTATCAAATACGGGGGACTCTATGCCATTTTTTCCAATTATTTATTTATTTTTACACTCCATTTCTGGGACCGCTAATATGAGGGCAACCAATCACAAATCCCGTCAGTCTGACTGCAACCAATCAGAGACACTGTCAGAGAGGGTAGAGAGGGTAGACAGAGAAGCAGTGAATTTTAATAAGCTTTAATGAATGGATCCGGAAGCAGTGTAACAGCCACGCAGAAACTCTAAGTATAATTGTTTTAATCCCCATGTTGCAGGCTCTTAGCCATTACTAACTCCATTTTATAGCACTTAAGTTTGGGTCCTTTAGACTTATATGGGGTCACAGTCAAGTTCAGTTTAAGTCAGATAACAAACCGGACTTTAAAAAAACAACGAATGTGGTAACGAATGTTATGTTTTCAAAATTTTGTGTTTGTTGCTTACGGCAACAGTGTTCTACGCATGCGGGAAAACAAAATGGCAGATGCTAATGCGATATTTACAGCAACTGAGAGCAGAGGAGTGATAAAATTCTTGTTTCTGCAAGGAAAGGTCACGAAGGATATTCATGGTGATAGGTCACAGACATTGGGGGATCAATGCCCTTCATATTCCACAGTTAAAGAACTGGGTTGCGAAATTTAAAACGGGCCACTTCAGCTCCAATGATGAGGAATGTCATGGACGACCAAGAGTGGTTGTTGTTCCGGAGATCGTCGATGCTTAGTACAACCTCATACTGGACAATCGACGAATTGCAGCTAAAGCAATAGCAGACATCATGGGAATTTCCCGTGAACGTATTTGTGTCATTATCCATGAACATTTGGACATGAGGAAGCTATCTGCACAGTGGGTCTCCAAATGTTTGACAACAGATCAGAGAAGCATGCGAGTGAAAACTTCCCATTCCATTTGTCAGCATATCCGGACTGATAAGAACTTCCTGGATCGACTTGTCACTATGGATGAGATCTGGATTTATTTGTATGACCCTGAAAACAAGGAGCAGTCAAAAGAGTGGAGGCACAGTGGTTCTCCTCATCCAAAGAAGTTCAGGGTGCAGAAATCAGCCACTAAAGTGATGGCGTCTGTTTCTGGGATAAGGAGGGCATGCTGCTAGTGGACTACCTTCAAAAGGGTTTCACCATCAATGCAAGGTATAACATTGAACTTTTGGCTCAATTGAAGGCAGCTCTGAAGGCCAAAAGGCGCGACAAGCTGTCCAAAGGAATCTTAGAAATCTTATTTCTGCAAGACAACACCTCCGCTCACAAGCGACCATGGCAAAACTGGCAGAGCTGGGCTTCCAGCTGATTGACCACCCACCTTATTCACCAGATCTAGCTCCCTCCAACTATTATCTGTTTCCAAATCTGAAGAAACACCTCAAGGGTACCAAATTTCACTCTATTTCTGATGCCATGGCTGCTACGGATGCATGGTTTGAGGCACAACCGAAATCCTTCTTTTTGCTAGGCTAACACAACTTGGAATACCGATGTAAGAAGTGAGTTGACATCAGTGGAGAGTATGTGGAACAAAAGTTTCAGCATCCTATCTCGTTTCTTTCTGGGTAAAGACAAAGACTTATCAGCAGCCCATCTGATCTGCCATCTGCTGTGGGTTTGCCCATCTCTACTAAAGAACCCATACACCATGGACAGCTATCGAATCATTTAGGCTACTTTCACACATCAGTTTTTTGCAATCAGGCACAATCCAGTTAATGCCTGATGCAACGGATCCGTGTCAGAGTGTGTAAAAACTGATGCGATGGATCCGGTAAAAAACGGATCCTTTTTTTTTTCTTAAACCTGATAGAGAGGGAGAGACCCAGTCATCACCGCACACGCAGG